>NC_136265.1:19562007-19681040 GCF_964187855.1 Myxine glutinosa
CTCCTCCTCCACCCCTCTTTCTCCTCCTCCACCCCTCTTTCTCCTCCTCCACCCCTCTTTCTCCTCCTCCACCCCTCTTTCTCCTCCTCCACCCCTCTTTCTCCTCCTCCACCCCTCTTTCTCCTCCTCCACCCCTCTTTCTCCTCCTCCACCCCTCTTTCTCCTCCTCCACCCCTCTTTCTCCTCCTCCACCCCTCTTCTCCTCCTCCACCCCTCTTTCTCCTCCTCCACCCCTCTTTCTCCTCCTCCACCCCTCTTTCTCCTCCTCCACCCCTCTTCTCCTCCTCCATCCCTCCTCTCTCCACCTCTTCTCCTCCTCCATCCTCTTTCTCCTCCTCCATCCTCTTTCTCCTCCTCCATCCTTCTTTCTCCTCCTCCATCCCTCTTTCTCCTCCTCCATCCTTCTTTCTCCTCCTCCATCCTTCTTTCTCCTCCTCCATCCTTCTTTCTCCTCCTCCATCCCTCTTTCTCCTCCTCCATCCCTCTTTCTCCTCCTCCATCCCTCTTTCTCCTCCTCCATCCTTCTTCTCCTCCTCCATCCCTCTTTCTCCTCCTCCATCCCTCTTTCTCTTCCTCCATCCCTCTTTCTCCTCCTCCATCCTTCTTTCTCCTCCTCCATCCCTCTTTCTCTTCCTCCACCCCTCTTTCTCCTCCTCCACCCCTCTTTCTCCTCCTCCACCCCTCTTTCTCCTCCTCCACCCCTCTTTCTCCTCCTCCATCCGTCTTTCTCCTCCTCCATCCCTCTCTTCTCCTCCATCCTTCTTTCTCCTCCTCCATCCTTCTTTCTCCTCCTCCATCCCTCTTTCTCCTCCTCCATCCTTCTTTCTCCTCCTCCATCCCTCTTTCTCATCCTCCATCCTTCTTTCTCCTCCTCCATCCTTCTTTCTCCTCCTCCATCCCTCTTTCTCCTCCTCCATCCCTCTTTCTCCTCCTCCATCCCTCTTTCTCCTCCTCCATCCCTCTTTCTCCTCCTCCATCCCTCTTTCTCCTCCTCCATCCCTCTTTCTCCGCCTCCATCCCTCTTTCTCCTCCTCCATCCCTCTTTCACCTCCTCCATCCCTCTTTCTCCTCCTCCATCCCTCTTTCTCCTCATCCATCCTTATTTCTCCTCCTCCATCCCTCTTTCTCCTCCTCCATCCCTCTTTCTCCTCCTCCATCCCTCTTTCTCCTCCTCCATCCCTCTTTCTCCTCCTCCATCTCTCTTTCTCCTCCTCCATCCCTCTTTCTCCTCCTCCATCCCTCTTTCTCCTCCTCCATCCCTCTTTCTCCTCCTCCATCCCTCTTTCTCCTCCTCCATCCCTCTTTCTCCTCCTCCATCCCTCTTTCTCCTCCTCCATCCCTCTTTCTCCTCCTCCATCCCTCTTTCTCCTCCTCCATCCCTCTTTCTCCTCCTCCATCCCTCTTTCTCCTCCTCCATCCCTCTTTCTCCTCCTCCATCCCTCTTTCTCCTCCTCCATCCCTCTTTCTCCTCCTCCATCCCTCTTTCTCCTCCTCCATCCTTCTTTCTCCTCCTCCATCCCTCTTTCTCCTCCTCCATCCCTCTTTCTCCTCCTCCATCCCTCTTTCTCCTCCTCCATCCTTCTTTCTTCTCCTCCATCCCTCTTTCTCCTCCTCCACCCCCTCTTTCTCCTCCTCCATCCCTCTTTCTCCTCCTCCATCCCTCTTTCTCCTCCTCCATCCCTCTTTCTCCTCCTCCATCCCTCTTTCTCCTCCTCCATCCCTCTTTCTCCTCCTCCATCCCTCTTTCTCCTCCTCCATCCCTCGTTCTCCTCCTCCATCCCTCTTTCTCCTCCTCCATCCCTCTTTCTCCTCATCCATCCCTCTTTCTCCTCATCCATCCCTCTTTTTCCTCATCCATCCCTCTTTCTCCTCATCCATCCCTCCTTCCACTCATCCATCCCACCTTCCACTCATCCATACCTCCTTCCACTCATCCATCCCTCCTTCCCCTCATCCATCCTTCCTTCGAGATTATCTATCCCCTTTTCCCCTCCTCCATCCCTCTTTCTCCTTCTCCATCCCTCCTCCATCCCTCCTCCATCCCTCCTCCCACTCATCCATCGCTCCTTACACTCATCCTTCCCTCCTTCGAGATGATCCATCCCTCTTTCCCTTCCCACTCATCCATCCTTCCTTCCCCTCATCCATCCTTCCTTCGAGATTATCCATCCCTCCTCCTCATCCATCCATCCATCCATCCCTCCAACCATTGATCATGGAAAAGACAGTCTGTGAATGTGTGCAATATGTGTATCTGAGCTATGGTTCCCACATGTATTCCACTCTGGGTAATGTGGATTGAATTGATCGATGATGATTATATTGAACCATCCATCATGTTTTATGTTTGGGTTGTATACCACAGTACAAAATTAATTAGTGGGTTTCTATTTATTATGTATGTAGATCTGGTGCGTTTTGCCACTCCTTCCATACCCTCATGGTGATTCTCAAGTTAACTTAAATTGCCAGGAAGTATATGAGAGTAAATCTGCATTTCTAATTACGCCATTTTTGCCTAATGCTCGCTTCAAGGCCTTAAACGTACTCTTAAACATGCTCTCATATACAAGTAAAAATTTGAGAATTTGTGCTTATATAAAATGTTGGAAGCATTTCGTGTTAAAAGTGGTTAAACAAGTTTTTTAGGATGATTCGAGGGTGCTGAATTCAAAAATGCTGTTTAACCGGTTCAATTTTGGAGTCTTAACCTTCAAATTGTAAAAAACAAAATGCCCGCTGTCGTGAAAATCAAACTCAGACACGACTTGTACCTTGGTGTGGTAGAATAAATCTTTATACTATGTAACTAGTTATGAGATTGGTGAGTGAACCAATAGGTGGTCGTAAGAATGTTAGGAATGTATCTCGCTCTGTTAAAGCTGGGAGTCCATTGTCCACCTCCTGTACAGCCCTGGGCTAGAGCACCCTCCTACTGTGTAAATGGAACTCACAGCAGGAGGGGAGCGAGTTGGTGCCAGCAGGGCGATTGTGGATGACCAAGGAGCTTCAGCGCACGGAGGATTAACTTTTAGCGCACAGGGGATTAACTCCAATTTATCCATATAAACCAGAGCAAACTTTGAGTCAACACACTTGTCCTCAGAAGCCCTGCCCGATGGAATGAACGAGTACGGCGCTGCGGAGGAACATCGGCTGAGAAAGAGGGACTATGCGGATAGAGTTATCTGGTCCATTGAGTTAACGGTAGTTATTAGTATTTGAATGAAGTGAACAACTAGTTAATAAAGTCATGACCTTTTGTAAAACCTGTTTCCGATCATTGGAGTCTTGAGTCCCAAACCACTTCCATGACACTTGGGTAGGTTTAATATCATTTAGATCTGTGGTCACATCCTGTAAAATACATTCATGCAAGAGACATCAGAATCGGAGTATTACATGGGCAATCGAAGTATTACAGTATCAATAGGCAAAACAAAACAAGCGCAGCATATAGGGGCGTACATACCATTCAAACTACAGGACTATATGTCGCAGTAAGTGTCGCTGGAGTGTCCTTGCGCCGCGGTTGTCCCGGGTCTTATAGACGCCCCTTTTAGAGGGATAAGCGAGCACTCCCGGGTTCACCTTCAGTATAATTTCACTACATTCTCCCCGCCATTAAAACTATACTGCTGCTAGGCAGGTCGCAAGCAAGCGTCAGCAATAATCGAATGGGGTACGTCAATCCACGTCAGTCGGTCCACCCGTAGCGGTCGGGGCGGCGAACTACCCTGCCAGTTCGTGTTCGGAGACTACCGGGTACGGCGTCCCCAAGCCCGGAGTCCCCCGCGTCGGAATAGCTGCCGGAGGTGGGTGTCGGAGGGGGCACCCCAGGGCCATCAGGCAAGGGAGTAGGCGACGACGGAAGCGACAGCAGTAGTTCCATAGAGGAAGCTTCGGTAGAGTCCATAGACTCGTAGATTGGTTCGTCGATATCCCTGTCGTCCCCGCAAGGGGCGAGATGGCGTACGGAGACAGTAGACTCGTGTCCGTCAGCCGTTATCACACGAGCATGCTCGGGATTAGCCTGGAGTACCCGCACCTTATCAACAAGGGGGTCGTACTTGCTAGCGCGAACCGCTCGTTTGAGATAGGCCGGCCCCGGCTCAGCGAGCCAGCTGGGTAAAGATTGGATACTACCCGAGCTTCTAGGGTGGTGGAACAGTCTTTCACGAGGAGTCTGGTTGGTGGCGGTCCATAGGAGATAGTCCAGTAATAATGTGACTTGACCTCACACTAATTGCAACAGAAGCAAACAACTGATTTGTGTATCCTCAATATGTCCTGAATGAGGAAAAAAAAGTGTTAAGGAATTGCATGGGTGGAAAGTTTTGAAAAATGCATAAATATGATCCTACCCAAAAACCGATTTTTCGCCCTTTCTGCTAAATTTGACTATGCTGTATTTTTTTTCCTTGAAGCAAAAAAAACACATACAGAGTATCAGTGATGAGAATTTATTGTGATCACATCATCACATAACTGATCAACTGTTGATCAAACGATTGAACCAATTAAATATGTGTACAGAATACATATAACACTACACAATGTCATCATCGTCGTCACAGGGCATCTGTATTGAGTTAGTGCAGCTGGATCCCCTGCAGTTTCCACATGCCGGAGTGCACTCGATATTGTTCTTTTTGCATGTGCATCTCGGGGTGCTGCAGTCAGCCTGGCAGTTGCACTTGATGACCCGCAGAAGATTTTCAGGAGCAGGGGGTAGGGTTGTCTGAACTGGCACAAACCCCTCGACACACTTCTGCCATCCCCACTCTGTAGGACGAGGTCCATCTGTAAGATAAGACAGGGAATTTGGTTTTGTCACAGCAGCAATGATACAGAAGGTAGTGAAAATAATACACAAGATACACAGAACATCACAGTAATTGAACTTAATATATTAACTGAAATTAATATACTAAAATACAAGAATAAACATAGCAGCAATCAGGGCACACAGTAAAATGTAAATGTACCAGATGTAGATCCCTTCCATTCTTGTACTTGCAAGTAGACACGCAGGCTGTGAAACTTTGCTGCTCCTGATGTTGGTGGTAAGACCTGTGGCTGAACGTAAGTAGAGCTAGATGCCACCTTCTCACAGAACCGATGATATCGGAGGGAGTCCAGGGTGTCAGTTGATGTTCCATTGTAGAGAATCACCATCGCTTTCTCTCCTGCTTCTGCCACATCATCTGTAGAGGCTGAATGTGCATAGAACACCTCGGCTTGCTCTCGGAATATGTCGCTTTCTTTGAATTTCTTGAGGGAAGCTCCCTTCCCGATCCCGTGGAGGCGAGATGTAGTGTCACATCCAAGAACTGCATGTAAAAACAAGATGTGCTTACATATGTCTGGGCCAAGTCGTTGTTTTGTAGCCTTGATGTTCCAAATGCGAGGCTTCTTTGTTGTCTTCCTTGACTCAGAACAAAAGAACAGGTCATGGGAGTCCAGGCTTGCATGGTAGCAGAGAAGGACTAAGAGGTCTGTATCATCCCCCATTAGCACAGTATTGTTGGTGGTAGCACACTGCACAGCTTTCTGCACAATCAGCAGGTCAGCATCTCCTGAGGCATGGCATGTCTCACAGTTTGCCTTCTGCAGTTCTTCACTTAACATGGAAAGAAATTGCTGCTTGTTCTGCCTGTTGGCCAGGAACTGTTCCTTCTGCATTGTGACAATCATGTCGGCTGTAAATGTCACAGTGGCACCAATCTTCCCTTTTGACCGTCTGTGGTGTGTCATGTCCTTTGTGTTGTTACTTTCATACCCATCAAACACCACTACAGCCTTGCCATACTTCTTCGTTACATACTCCGTATACTGGTGGCATATGTCTTTATAAGTAGATCCATGGGACCATGGGATGCGTTGAAGAAGTGCTCCACCATCCAAGACATACTGGCAGCCATCAACTACATTATCTGCTGGAACATGAGGCCCGATAAGACCCCAGATGGCGTCGGCGAGGGCTGGCTTCTTTGCTTCTCGAAGCAGTAGAGAGGAATCAAATAGGGCTGGGGGATAGCTACATAGCTCATATTTGAGGGCTGACTCAAGTTCATCACTGTTCTGTGCCACTATGACCAGTCTCTGGAAGAGAAGCTGTGGATCAACTTGAATTTGATCTCCATCGATCCTTACAGAAGACTTCATGCCGAGAGTGACAGCTTGATCCTTCCTCTTGAAGGTGAACTCAGCAGGTGTTAGTCCATCCATGGACTTCAGTATCGCAGTGCCAACGGACTGTGCTGTATCAACGTTGACGGTGGAAAGGGCATTCTCCCCAGTGGCAATATTCCGGAAACTAGGGTCATTGCTGAATGGATTGTGCTCCTGTAGATAACTGAGAACTGTCAGTGTGTCCTTCCAGTCACGGGATTGCCTTGCTTTGGTCATGTCTTTGTTCTGCTCTCCAGTGTTGTAGTTGACCCCCGTGAGTCCCTCCATTGCCTGGTTTACTTCTGCACAGGCGGGCATCGATAGCAGCCACAACAGACGCTGTTGCTCCGTCATCCCTCGCCCTCGTGTGAGCCCACCACTGGTTTTTAAACTTCTCATCAGAACCTGCTCAATGACCAGGTCAGGTGAGAGACCTGCCCATAGGCGATCGCTTTGCTGAATCACGTGGAACCCTTCCTCGAAACGTTGTTGGACTTCTGGGTGTTCAGTCTTGAGGTTGTGCATCTGCTGAAGGTACACCCTAGCAGATTTGGTGTAAAGATTGTGTCCTGATGCTGCCAGATAGGGTAGCATGTCCTGGATAGCCTGCAGATGTAAGGCCCAGTTTCCAGTGCGTTCTGCACTGATGTATTTTCGTAGGATGTCCAGCATGTCCATGTACTGAACCCAGAGAGCTGAAGTTCTAGAGGACTTCTTGGTGGACTCGATGTGCTTTTGAAGGCGGTCTTTGATTCTCACTAGAACTTCAGACTGACAAACTTCTTCAGCAGATATAGCCCCATTTATCAGCTTCTCATAGATCTTATAAGCTCCCTCCAGGTCCGCATCTCTGCTTCCATCTGTTATCTGATGATCCGGTGGCCTTGCAGCTGCAGCTGCTTCGGCTGACTCTGACTCTCCATCCTTACTGTTGTCTGGAGTTCCAGATTGCTGTGGTAGATGGAAATCGAACACGTTTGATAGCATCAGTGCATTGAGGGCTGCATCAACAATTGAGTGTGCACGAACTGCTCGCGCAACAGCTTTGCCACACGTGGATTACTGCATTTGGGGCATAGATCAACTCCAGCAGTTCTTGTAGCCCAGATGAGGCCATCAAGTGTCCGATGCAACCGAGGAAGCTCATTTCTGCATGGAAGCCACCCAAACGCAAGACTATTCGTCTCAGATCACTTTCCATTGGCTCAGAGTTGATAATCATGAGAGCCTTCCATCAGAGTGGCTGATCAAACGTGATTATTGGGGTGACATTGTGGCATCGTGCATGCTCACTAACAAATGTCAGGGTCGAGAATATGCATGTGCTATCACTGGGATTCAGATCGATCATCGGCAGAAGCATAACAGTTGCTTTGCCAGGGTGGTCACCATAATGCACGAACTGCATCATTCCTGACCATGCAGGTCTGGGAGACCCAAAGAGGACGGATGCTTTCCACAGGACATCAAGATTTTCACAGCTGTTCTGGACCTGAAGGTTGACAAGCTTCTGGTAGGTCAGTGCCATCAAATTGTGCCTTTCGTCTTTGTGGTACCGTACTTGTACCCTTCCAACCATTGCCACATCCAAGGAAGTAGCCTTGATCCTGGGGATTGGCTGCCTTGATCTAATTCCAGGGGTTATGGCTGCAATCATTCCTATACCATGGAATGTACCAAGGCCATCAAGCGTGCGGATGTTATGGTCGACATTGTCAGCTACATATTGGACAAACTCTGTCGATAGGTCAGGAATGTTTGTTCCATGGAATTTGGCTGCATTTCGTTCAAACTGGTGCACCTCCTGGTATGCGCAACAAAACCCAAGGTGATGAGTATCTATGAGGAACCGCGATGCAAAGTGGTGATATAGTTGCACGCCCACCCCAAACTGAAGCGGTGCTAACATGACTCTTGGTCTAGTTGCCTGCATCATTGCTTGTCCAATTGCCGCCACTTTGGCTTGAGTTTTGGTCCCGGCAAATAGTTCTTCCAGGAGCACGCGAAGAGTATCTGGAAGAAATCTGACGCCAGCCTCTTGCGATTCTATGTCATCAAGAGCTGGGTAAGACTCGTAGGATAACCCAATGTCTTTGATATCTTGTTTGATGAGCTTTGCAGCTGCCTGCACAAGCTTGATCTTCTCTTGATCTTCTGTGTTTGTTTGTTTCGGCTGTGTCTCATAGTAGTCTTGCAGCACCACCCTGGCTGTTGTCCTGATGGTAACCACGTTTGGTTTCCCATTGATCTCGGTGTATATTATCTTCTCACCGAAGTGTTTTTGCAGACTCTTCATATGGGTGTAACCGTATGGTTCATGTTCACTGTGTGCAAGCTTCTGCTGCATGAGGTCAATTAGATCATTTATGGTGATCTGCTCGTCATCATTTTCTTCTATATACTTCACAACCTCCAAGAATGCTGCTGTCCTCTCATCAACGACAGGCCGACCAGCCTTCCTTCTCTTGGAGTCTTCTGTGTTTGTCTGATACGCTACTGGTATCTGCTTGTATGTGCGAAAATTCACACTGTAAGTGTGTGTGGTGGTTGACTGCATCTGCTGCATGTAGGTCATGCACATGCAGAATCCATGCCTTCACAGTCTCTGACCAGTCATCACCTCGTGCACGACATGTTGCCAAAAGCGTGTCCTTGAATTCAATTGTCCTGACTTGGAAAACACTGACTGACTTCACTTGGCTTCTTTCTCTTTTTTCCAAACTGAGCTGGTGTGCCACAAAACAGGCAATCAGTACTGTAAGAGAACCTCCCTGTAGTCGATCTTAGTGTAGGACTCTCACTGCTTGTACTTGTTTGACTCTTGTTGCCTGGTGTCCTTGGCTATCTGTTGTGGATTAATGTATGTCCAGCGACAGTCTTTGTGTATCTTATCACCAGGTACAGCATGAATATTGTCTCCCCTTTTTTTACTGGCCTGGTTGATAGATGAACTTCCCTTCTCTCCAAGTGTTGATACTGACGACCCTCCTCCGTCCACAGACTGCTTGCAAATGACACACTGTTCATATGCCTCCATTTCCTGAAAGTGGGAAAAAAATACGCACGGTTGAAAACGTGCATGTTTGGAACTAGATCCTAGTCAGGGATGTGCAGAGGATGTTAGAAGGTTCATAACTCAGAAAGGAGCACTGTAGTTGTGGCGTGCGCGGCGTGTTTAAACTAGTTAGCAGAATATGTACAATGTAACATAATGTAATAAATAGCTAGCTAACTATTATAGCTGGAGGAAATTATGGAAAACCCACCTGATGAGGTTAGTATAGCGTACACCGCGATCGATGACACCGGCACAAATGCATGCTCAGGATTGTCCACTCGGTGGACGGCTTGCTGTCGCCTTCGACTGTCCAATCAGCGGACGGCTTGCTGTCGCCTTCGACTGTCCAATCAGCGGACGCTATTATTATATAGATGTTTTTTTGCTTCAAGGAAAAAAATACAGCATAGACAAATCTAGCAGAAAGGGCTAAAAATCGGTTTTTGGGTAGGATCATATTTATGCATTTTTCAAAACTTTCCACCCATGCAATTCCTTAACACTTTTTTTTTCCTCATTCAGGACATATTGAGGATACACAAATCAGTTGTTTGCTTCTGTTGCAATTAGTGTGAGGTTGACCCCTTTTTTTGCGTAAAATGCCTGCACTAAGAGCCCGGATCGAGTTTAGAGCCGCAGGAAGCGACCACGCCCATTTATCGAGGCCTCGGCCGAGGGTCCTGAGGCTTAGCATGACAGCCCTCCATATAATCCCATTAAAGCGTTCGATCTGCCCATTCGCCTGGGGCCGGTACGGGGTGGTGTAGCTCGAAGCGACATTATTCTGGAGCAAGTAGCCCCTCACCTCCTGAGACAGGAACACCGCACCCCGATCGGTATGCACGTAGGCCGGATACCCAAACATAGAAAACAAATTCTGTAGGCACCGTATAACCGTGGCAGCCGACATATCCCCGCACGTATAAGCAAAGGGGAATCGCGAATACTCATCAACGATAGTGAGCAGATAACGAGAGTTACTCGACACCGGCAGCGGCCCCTTGAAGTCCATCGCCAAACGCTCCCACGGTCTAGTAGCCCTAACCAGCGTCCCCATAGGAGGGATGTAAAAACGCGGTTTGAGCTCCACACAGATGGTGCAATCACGGCAGATCCGGCGGATGTCCTCAATCGAGTACGGCAGATTACCACTGCGCACAAAATGCGCGAAACGCGCTACCCCGGGATGACGCATAGTGCCGTGTAAAGCGCGCAGCCCCTCCAAAGTGACAACCCCCGTGCAAGTGGCCGGCCTTGATAAGGCATCGGCGACCAGGTTATCCTTCCCCGGGCGGTATTTGATGGTGTAGCAGAAGTCGGTGAGTTCGATACGCCAGCGAGTGATTTTCTCATTCTTAATGCGTTGAGCATGTAAGGTGTCGTACATGAATGCAACGCTTTGTTGGTCCGTGACGATTTGGAAACGCCACCCGAGCAGGTACGGCCGCCATCGCCGAATCGATTCAACGATCGCGTATGCTTCCTTTTCAACAGACGAATGCCTCCGCTCAGCGGAGGTGAGAGTCCGCGAAAAGAAAGCCACAGGGCGTCCCCCTTGGGAGAGAGTCGCCGCGATCGCATGATCCGAGGCATCACTTTCCAAGACGAAAGATGCACTCTCGTCAATTGTCGCTACAGCGGCGCCCGCGATGTCGGCTTTAAGGCCCTCGATGGCGGCTGGGCCCATGGGGAACGTGTCGCAGGCCACGGGGGGGGCGGAGCTTCACGGAGAAATTTTGCACCCACTTCGAATAGTGGGCGAACAGCCCGAGAGCGCGTTTCAGTGAAGCCCGATCGCTAGGGCGGAGCCATATCGAGCAAAGGTCGCAGACGCTCCTTATCCGGAGAGACAGAGCCATGGGTCACGGTGTACCCCAGAAGATCTACCGTGCATAGAGAGTAACGACACTTAGCCTCATTCATGGTTAGGCGATATTTCTGCGCGACCTCGAGGAAGCGTTTCAGATTAGCGTCGTGATGCCCCTGGTCATACCCACAAACCGTAAGATTGTCCAGATAGACAAAGACATCGGTCAAGTTCTCCTTCATAACGAGGTCATCCCTAGCCCTCTGAAAACAAGCGACCCCGTTAGTTACCCCAAAAGGGAGTCGAGTGAACTGGTACAACCGTTGACCCGATTCAAAGGCTGTATAGACGCGATCAGCCCTAGAGATGGGGACCTGATGATATGCACTACGCAGATCGAGAGTGCTGTAAACAGAGTACAGGGCCACCTGGCGTACCAGTGCATCCATCCCCGGTAGGGGGGAGGCATCCAGCTGTGTAAAACGATTAATCGTCTGAGTAGTCGATTACCATGCTTCGGCGATGGGCCTCACTTCGCACTACTAAGACTTGGGCCCACCACGGCGACCGACTGGGTTCTATAATACCGTCCTTTAAGAGCTGGGCCGTTTCTTCCGCAATGAATTGCGCGTCTGCGCGAGAGTAGCGCCGCGATTTTACGGCTACAGGGGTACAATCAGTGGTCAGGTTGGGGAACAGTGAGAGGCTCCACGTCCATCTGAGCGAGGGCGCACACAGCAAGCGTGTCCGGCCCACCGAAGTCCATTTCCAAACGTCCATGTCGCTTAAGGAAATCGTGTCCTAACAGAACGTCGGCACATAACGCAGGTAATACCATGAGATACACGTCTGGGAACGTGCGGCCCTTTATCACAAGTTCCAGCCGACATGCCCCTTTTGTGCTCAGCCGAAGTCCTTGGGAGGCCATGAAGATCCGTCGTGTAGTCCCAAGAACCGGCCACCCTTGTTTATGCACTAGTCGTTGATCGATAAAACTATCCGTAGACACCGTGTCGATCAAGGCTTGCGCAAAAACGCCCGCGACCTTGAGCGGAATGATGGCCTGCGCAAGGCCGGAAGACCCGGCAGGTATTGTGCTGTCCGCGCGAGAAGTTCGCCTCTCGCGGGTGGATCCCACTCCGGCTGCAGTTTTCCGGTCGTTCGGGCAGCCCGGGGCATAGTTGGCAGCATGTAAATCGTAAAAACCACTGTCAGAGGACGTTCCCACGCCGGCTGCAGTTTGCCGGTCGTTCGGGTAGCCCGTGGAGGATCCTCGTGACAAGCGCATAGTTGGCTCACTGCCATCTGCGGTTTCATATGCAGGAGTGAGTGCGTGTAATTCGTAAAAGCCGCCGTCAGATGGCGCTCGAGTCACGCGTAGAGGATCACTGCCATCCACCGTTTCATGAGCTGGTGCGATAGCGTGTAATTCGTAAAAGCCGCCGTCAGATGGCGCTCGAGTCACGCGCAGCGTTCGCTGCGAATCCAGAGGAGTTTCCAAAGCAGTACGGCGTTGCTTGTTTGAGGTGGGCGTCCGGACGCCAGCCAAGGCCGATCGCGACGCGGCAGGTCATGGTCGCGCCGGTTGTTTAGGCGGCCCGATGTCCCCCATCAAGGTCGAGTGTGCAGCCAGGGGCCCGCGAGGAGGGGAGACGCTGATCGAGGCCGGGCGGGGCGCTCCGCTCGGTGCGCCGTCCGTTGGCTCAGCGATGAGCCCATTCAAGGCCGCGCGGGCTCGCGTACGTCGTGCGGACTTTTTGCAGACCTTCGCGAAATGGCCCTTGGTGGAGCACAGATGGCATATTGCCTCCCGAGCCGGGCATTCTACTCGGGGGTGCTGCCGATTCCCACAAAAATAACACTTTTTTTTTTTTTGTGTATACAAGATCGAGGCTCGTGAAAGAGCTAATATTAATCACACAAAAAGACAAACCGACGCACAAAACACAAAAAACAAGGGGAGCGGCAGACAAGATGGGGAGAGAGGGGGAAGGACACAAAAGAGGGGGAAGAGGGGGAAGGACACAAACACAACATTTGAGAGCAGGGACATCGGGAGGACTTGGGGGGAGGTGGGAGAGGAATAAAACATATGAACACTGCAAGGACTCTGGGGTGAATTACCGGGGGTAGAAAAGATCAAGGTTTTCGATGGGGGAAGATAAGAGATGGTGGTGAACAGCTGTTTTAAAGACCTGGAGGGAGGAGTGGGATTGAAGGGAGTGGGGGAGTTTGTTCCAGAGGCGGGAGAAAAGGGGAATGAAAGAGTGAAGGTGAGCAGAGAGCCTAGACTTTGGCAGTTTAACCATAAGAGGGTTGCAGGCAGATCTTGTGTGACCTGAAGGAATATTGGGGGGACAGAGCACAGAGAGCTGGGGGAGCAAGGCCGGAGAGGCGTCGGTAGAAGACAAAGACCACCAACCTGCCTGCGGTGAGTGAGTGAAAGGCCCTCGGTGTTGACTACATCGCAGGAGATTCCAATGATTCTGAAAGCTTTGGCCTCAACAGCGTGAAGCCGAGGTGTGAGGCAGGAGCAACAGCCCAGAGGGGGGAACAGTATTCCATTGAGCTGCAGATGAAAACCTTGTATGTGGTGAGGAGCTCAGGTGTGCCAAGGAAGGACTTCGCACGACGGAGGATGCCCAGTCGGCGACTGGCTTTGGAGGCCAGCTTGGAAATGTGGTTTTCCCAAGAAAGATCATGGCAGATAGTGAGACCCAAAAGCTTGAGCGACAGAACTTCTTGGAGAGGATTGTTGAGAAAGTAGATGGGAGGGTTGTCCAGTCGGTCCTTTCGGAGAGACATTGTAAGAGTGTGAGATTTGTCAGGATTGAAAGACATGTTCCATTTGTTTGACCAGTCTGTGATTTTGTCCAGGTCTGCAGAGAGTGAGGAGGCTGCAGACTGCCGATCTGAGGGATGAGGAATGGAGCGACAGAGTAGAGTCGTCAGCAAAGAGATAGAGAGGATTTTCAAGAGAGTCAGAGAGATCATTGATGAAGACCAGAAAAAGCACAGGGCCCAGAACACTACCTTGGGGAACTCCAGCCTGAACAGGAAGAGGAGATGAGAGAAACCCATTCAGGGCCACACGTTGACTACGACCAGAGAGGAAGTCCGCCAGCCATGCGTGGAGATTTCCATGGATACCAAAGGAGGAGAGTTTGGTGAGCAGAGCAGGGTGCCAGACCGTATCGAAGGCACGTGAAATGTCAAGGGAGACAGCTCTAATTTCCTGTTTGGTGTTGAGGACCTCCATCCATTGTTGAGAAAGCAGAAGCAGCATGTCCAGAGTAGAGTGACCAGGTCTGAAACCAAATTGATGATCAGAGATCAAGCCATTGGAGAAGAGGAAAGATTTAATATCTGAAGCAATGATGGATTCCATGACTTTGCTGATAATTGGGAGAAGGCTGATTGGTCTGTAGTTGCTGGGATGTGTTTTTGCACCTTTTTGTGCAAACCAGTGATGTTGGCTGATTTCCAAGCAGATGGCAGATGACCTTGAGCAAAAGAGGGTGAAGAGAACAGAAAGAGGGAGTGAAAGAGCAGAAGAACATGATTTTAGGACCCGTGGGCTGATGCCGTCAGGACCAGTTGCAGAATCAGAGTCGAGGGTTGACAGAAACTTTTCCACCTTGTCAGGAGGAAAGGACGCAGAGTCCAGGAGCAGCTGGGTACGACTGGGTATGGTGGGTACAGAGAGGGATGGGTTTGGGACACAAGATTTAGAGGCAAACACAGAGTTGAGGCATTCAGCTTTTTCACGTGCGGAGTCAGCCGTTAAGCCGTTTGAGGTGAGGGAGGGGATGGAGGGGGAACAAACACCAGAAACAGATTTGACCAGACGCCACCAGGATTTGGAAGAGGGAGACAGATAAGAGAGTTCGGTCTTGAGAATGGTGAGATATTGTTTCCTGGCTCTCCTGAGGGTGGACACACACTTGTTTCGGGCTTTGTGAAAGGAAATGAGATTTCCTTCCGTTGGATTTGCTTTCCAGGAGACGAAAGCAAGTTGTTTCAGGGCAACAGCCTCACCACAAGATTCCGTGTACCATGGACGGGAGGAATGGTATGACAACTGAAGACGAGATGGTATAAATCTGTGCATGAGAGAGAGCAATTTACTTTGAAAGAATTCCCAGGATGAGTTGATGTCAGAGGCGGTAGAGATGGGAGACCAGTCCAGATGATTGATGGCTGCTTGAAGACCGTGCCAGTTGGCCTGAGTGAAATGCCAGACTCGTCGACGCTGAGGAGGCTCTCTGAGAATGGTCAGAGAGATGTCCACTTTGACAAGCACATGATCAGATGAGCCGATTGGAGCAGAAGAAGAGCAGCAGACATTTTCAGGGAAGTTTGTCATAACCAAATCCAGAAGAGAAGATGCTCCGTTGACTGAGATCCGGGTCAGGAAATTGACAGATTGTGTCAGTCCCAGTGAGTCGCAGAAGTCCTTTGCTGAAGAGCCATGGCTGGTGAGAGAGGTACCCACACCCAGCCAACTGGCATGGTGACAATTGAAATCACCACATATGAGGAGGAGAGAGTTGGGATGGGTAGATAGAAGTTGGTCCATATTATCAGACGGTGAGATGTAGATGGAGTCATCGCTGTTTGGTGGACGGTACAACACACATATGAACAAAAGGTGGGAGCGAAGGGGAAGCCGTAGCCAAAGGTATTCCTGGGGGTGAGGTGGAGAGAGGGCAGTGGAGGGCGAGTGAGGAAGAGTTTTTTATAAAGATAGCAACCCCACCTCCAGGACGAGGCTCAGGTCTATCATACCGGAGGAGGGAGTAACCTGGGAGAGATACCAAGGCATCAGAGACATCATGAAGGAGGAAAGTTTCTGTTAAGCAGATCACATCTGGTTTGTCAGAAGCAACCTGTATGGAGAGGTCAGTCAAGTTTGAGCGAAGGCCCCGGATGTTTGAGGTCCATACCGTTAATGAAGAGGAAAGGGGAGCATCGGGTCCAGAACAGGGGGGGGGGGAGGGGTAGGGTAAGATGTGGAAGAGGAGGAAGAGGTAGGGAGAGCTGTTGAAGGTGCGTCAGATTTCAGAGATTTCAGAATAGCTTGGAGAAAGGGAAGAATGGGGCGGACAAAAGGTTTGATGGAGATTGGGTGAGGCACTGAGGTGTTATTTGAGGAGGGGGAAGAGCGAGGCAGAAGGTTTGGGGAGATGAAGGTGAAAGTTGGAAGGGGGAAGAAGCGGGGAGGATGCTTTGAGGAGGAGGGGTGAGAGGGGAGTCTAGGAGGGGAGGAGCGAGGGAGAGTCTCGGAGGGGATGGGTGTGGGGGGAGTTTAGGAGGGAGGGGAGGGAAGGGGCAAGGGGGGAGATTTGAAAGGGATGGGTGATGGGGAGGATTTGGAGGGGAGGGGTGAGATTGGATTTTGAAAAGTGTACGATTCATGGGAAACGAACATTTTTTGCAAAATGAGTTTGAGACCGAGTCAAAAATACGTTTGAGGACACTGGAGGAGGGGTGGAGTTCTGGATATTTTAGGGAATGTAGAAAGGAGGAACTGTAAGAGATGGTATTATATATATTTTTTGGAATGAATAGATTTGGTGAGCAAGACGAAAGCATCCTTTTGTCGGAAAAGAAGAAAAGGGTGTTATAATATATGAGAGAAAATAGTTGTTCAGGGGAGAGATTATACATTTCTAACCGCGTGATCGCGAACGAAGAACGAACGAACAAAAAGAACAACAAATAAACGAATAAGACCTGGGAAGGAAATATTTTTTTGGGGGGTTTTTTTTTTTTTGTGAGTACAGATATTAAACAAGGAGGTACGGGGTGAACGACTGGTACGAAACAGAGAACGAAAAATAATTTCAGCGCATTCGACGAATCGCTGAGAAAAACGAAACCACAAGGTCGGAGACGGTACGGTAGTCTAAGCCTACGAGTACTAGGCCGCAGAATACTCGATATTAATTACCTATTGTTAGCATATACCTTGCAATCCTTTTGACTGCTGAGATCCCTTCTTCTTCTTTCGTGCATCATCAGATGGCCAGCTCAGTGTCGTGCAGCCATGCCCTCGTCTCTGGTCCTACGTCGAAGAGGCCGGCTTCTGAAGGTGGTTTGTATAGGGGGCAGGTGGTTTTGGGGAAGAAGACGACAGCCTCTCCAGGGCCTTCCCTACAAGTAACAAGAATTGTGAAACTAATGTCGCCACACAATCATCGAGCTGGCAGGCCAAGGTACAAGCCAAGGTCAAGACCAAGACCAAGGCATAGAACGTCCTTTTCAGGACGGGCGGCCATTCCGACCGTCGAAAACCAAGGCCTGTCAGTGCTCCAACTCAATGTCGAGGGCTGAGATCCCTTAGACCTTTGAAGTCCCTTTAAGTCCCCCAAGACCCTTAAAATCAGAAAGACCCAGAGGAACCAAAATAACCAGAAGACCTAAAGGACCTGAGAAGGACCCAAAAGGACCAATATACCCAAAGACCCAGAAGATGCAAAAGTCCCATAAGACCCATAACACACCAAGATCCTGGTAAAAAGTGGTCTTGAGGGTCTTGGGGGGGGGGGGGGGCAAGATCCAAGACCACTTTTACCTTTCAGACCTTTTTAATACTTCAGATACCTTCACATTCCTTCACCCTTCCAACCTTGTAAAACCTCCATGCTCGTTGAGTCCCTTTTGACCCTTGAGACCTTAACACCATTTAGACCCCTTAAACCCTTCCGGTACTACAGAAATTTAAAATACAAGAAAACAAACACGACATAATAAGAAAAACCGCAGCTTTTCGTGCTGTACTCCTCAAGGTAATCCACAGCAAGACAAAGAGGAAGTCAAATATTGTGCATATTTAAACATATCCATGGAAGAGCGACACTGATTGGTTCATCAGTCATGACATAATTGGTAATCTGAACACCCATTGGTTGACTCAGTCATCACTGTCCCTGGCTCTGATTGGCTGGAGTAGAGGTGAGCGCCATGACTCACCATTTACACCAATACATTGGAGGGAGGGGGTATGCACAGTTGTGGCCAAAAATATTGGCACCCTTGCACTTTTTTCAAATAATAATAATAATAATACATTTATTTTATATAGTGCTTTTCCAGAAGCCCAAAGGCGCTTTGACACAGTACAAAAAACAAGTGCAAAAAGACAAAAATCAATAGGTAAATAATCAAAGCAAAAGGAAGGAGAAGGAGAAGAGATAGTCAGGGGTTAAATGCTGTGGGTTAAATGTTGAATGCAGTGTTGAACAGGTGGGTCTTGAGTGATGTTTTGAATGTGGTGAGTGAGGAGGAGTCTCTGATGGTGTGAGGTAGTGAGTTCCAGAGGGTGGGAGTAGCGATGGAGAAGGCCCTGTCCCCTCAGGATCTGAATTTGGTCCGCATTGGGGTGGGGGGGGGGGGGTCAGGAGGTTGGTACCAGCAGAGCGGAGGTTGCGGGTGGGAGTGTGTCTGGAGAGGAGGTCAGTCAGGTAGGATGGGGCCAGGTTATGGAGGGCTTTGTAGGTCAAGAGGAGGATTTTGTACTGGATTCTCTGGGGGATGGGGAGCCAGTGAAGCTTGTAAAGGACGGGGGTGATGTGGTCATGGGTCCGGGAATGGGTGAGTAGACGGGCAGCGGTGTTCTGAATGTATTGGAGTTTATTGGTGATTATTGAGGGTGAACCATAGAGGAGGCTGTTGCAGTAGTCCAGACGGGAGGTGATGAAGGCGTGGATGAGGGTTTCTGCAGCCGTGGAGGAGAGGGATGGACGGAGACGGGCGATGTTTTTCAGGTGAAAGAAGGCTGTCTTTGTGATCTGTTTAGTATATTTGTCGAAGGAGAGGGTTTGGTCAAAGATGATGCCAAGATTCCGGATGTGAGGGGAGGTGGATCCTGGGAAACCGTCGATGTTGAGGGCAAAGTTATGGGTGGATTTGGTGAGCGTTTTTGGGCCAATGATGATTATTTCAGATTTATCATAGTTAAGTTTGAGGAAGTTGATTTGAAGCCAGGATTTTATTTCAGTGATGCAGTTTGTCAGGATAGAGTGGGTGGCGGTGGAGATGGACTTGGTGGAGATGAAAAGCTGGATGTCATCGGCGAAGCAGTGGAATTGGAGACCATGATGGCGGATTAAGTGACCAAGGGGGGACAGGTACAGGATGAAGAGGAGGGAGCCAAGAACTGAACCTTGGGGGACACCTTGGGGGAGGGGAGCAGTGGGGGATTTGCAGTTATTGATGGAAATGAACTGGCGTCTGTCAGAGAGGTATGATTTGATCCAAGAGAGGGCAGTGCCGGTAATGTTAAAGGTGGTTTCAAGTCGGGTGAGGAGGATGGTGTGATTGATGGTGTCAAAGGCGGCGCTGAGGTCGAGGAGGATGAGAATGTTGAGGTTGCCAACGTCAGAGGAGAGGAGAAGGTCTTTGGTGATTTTGAGGAGAGCAGTTTCAGTACTGTGGTTGGAGCGGAATCCGGATTGGAATGTTTCATGCAGGTTATTGGCAGAGAGGTGATGTTTGAGTTGAGTGGCTACAGCACGTTCCAAAACTTTTGACAGAAAGGGTAGGTTGGAGATGGGTCTGAAGTTGTTTAGGGTGTCAGGGTTGAGTCCAGGTTTTTTCAGAATGGGGGTAACAGCAGCAATTTTGAGGGATGGTGGGACGATGCCTGTAGACAGGGAGGAGTTTATTGTTGCAGTGATAAGTGGAGAGAGAGAGCAGGAAGGGAGGCCTTGACAAAGCTGGAGGGGATGGGGTCAAGAGTGCAGGTGGCAGTTTTCATTCCTATGAGGAGTACAGAGAGATCAGTAGGGGAGACTGGGGAGAATTGAGACAGGGGTTGGCAGGATAAGGGGGGGCAGGTGGTTTGAGGTGGAGCGGGTGCGGTAGTGGTTAAGCTGTTGTAGATGTTGTCAATTTTGCATTGGAAGAATGAAAGGAAGGAGATGCAGTTGTCTACTGTGAATGACTGGGTGGTGGTGTTCAGGGGGCTGAGGAGTTTGTTTATTGTAGAGAAGAGTGCTTTTGGGTTTCCAGAGCCAGATTGGATAATTTGAGAGTAGTAGGCGGAGCGGGCGCAGGAGAGCGCATCTTTGTAGTGCTGTAGGTGGTCCTTGTAGGCTTGGGAGTGAATTGTGAGACCTGTTTTATTGCGGAGTCTTTCAAGTTGGCGAGCACGAGTTTTCATCAGGCGGAGTTCAGGGGTAAACCAGGGAGCAGAATGGGTGAAAGAAACTGTTTTGGTTTTCATAGGCGCAAGCTGGTCAAGGCAGGAGGAGAGAGTGTGGTTGTAGTAGTCAGTGAGGTCAAAAGGGGTGTGGAGGTCAACGAAGGGAGAAGTAGACATTTTTTCAGAGAGGGTGGATGAGAATGAGGTAGGTGAAAGAGCTTTTAGCTTACGGAAGTTGATAGTGCGATAATGCCTTGGTGCTGGGGTGGGGATGTTGATGGTCATAGTGATGGCTAAGTGGTCAGAGAGGGTGAGGTCGGAACCAGAGAGATGATGCAAAATTAATCCAGTAGAGCAGACAAGGTCCAGAATGTGACCACGGTTATGGGTAGGAAAGTTGACATGTTGAGTGAGGTTAAAGCAGGTGAGTAAATCAGTGAAGTCAGTGGAGTCCATGTGGATATTGAAATCACCGAAGAGGAGGATTGAGGGGGAGAGGGAACAGAGCTGGGTCAGAAAGTAGGAGAAGTCAGACAGGAATGATGGGTGTGGTTTGGTAGGGCGGTAGACGACAGCCATGACTGACTGTGTGTGACCAGAGAGTTTAAAAGCCAGGTGTTCAAATGATGGAGCAGATGAGATGGAGATGAGGCTGGTCTTGATGTCCTGTCGGTGTATCTATCTATAATTCCAGTAATGTCTGTGTGTCTGTGTGTCTGTGTGTTTGTCTGTGACCGCTGTTTCTCGACAACCACGGGTCCGATATACTTGAAACTTGCCAGGTATATTGCTGGGGACCTGAGGATGTGCCTTTTCAAGGTTTCATATTAATCGGACAAGTAGTTACCGAGCTATGGCGATTTATTTACCATGCCGTTCACTTTCGCTTTGCGAATGGACCAAACCATTTCATGTAAATAGAGGGGGGGGGTTCTGTGGTCGTTACTGGCTTTGCGAATGGACCAAACCATTTCATGTAAATAGAGGGGGGGGGTTCTGTGGTCGTTACTGCCACGTGGTTTCAAAGCTTTTTTTTTGCACGCACGTACGGGCAAGCACGTACGGGCAAGCACCCACGTACGGGCACGTCCTAGTTACGGCAATTCCACCACCTCGGCCCTCCGAGCGTGGTTTATTGATGTATGAATATCCATTGGGTGTAGTGAGGTTGAGTGAGAAGTAGTCCAGTGGTTGTTGCTAGGTTTCAGTGAGACAGAGAAAGTCCAGTTTATTATCCAGAATGTAGTCGTTCAGGATGAGGCTTTTGTTGTTGAGGGACCGGGTATTGAACAGGGTGAGCTTGATGTTGCTTTGTACGGTGGGGATGAACTCAGGTGATTTAGCCAGGGTTTGCAGACAGGAGGTGCGATCGTGTGCGTTGCTGTGACCAGGTGCGCTGGGACGATGAGTCCCAGTCCAGAATAATGCACCATTTCTTCCAGAAAATTGTTGAAATAAAAAATATTTTGGTATCCACAAATGTATTTCTTTGGTTTGCAGTGGGAGAAAACAAAAAAGCTGAAAAAATTACTAAATCTTAGCTTATTCCACACAGAAATCCTAAAATGGCCCGGACAATATTATTGGCACCTTTAGGAAGTTGTTCGAAAGAACTAGATTTCAAGCAGGTGATTATCCTTTACTTTGGAATTGAACTCCTGTGGTGAGTTGCAGGTGCCTTTTATATAAAAAATCACTCATTAACCGAGTTTGAATGGAGAAAAGGAGTCATTCTGCTGTTTTGTGTCACGCTGTGCACCACAATGAGCATGGAGAAAATATAGAAAACCAGAGAATTGTCTGAGAAGGTCAGACACAAGATTGTAGCCAAGCATGGACAATGTCAAGCCTACAAGTCCATTTCCAGAGACCTTGATGTTCCTGTGTCCACCATACGCAATGTTATCAGGAAGTTTAAGGCCCATGGCACTGTAGCCAACCTCCCTGGACGTGGCCGCAAGAGAAAACTTCATCGAAGATTGCAGCTGAGGATTGTTTGAATGGTGGAGAAAGCACCTCAATCAATTGCCAAACAGATTCAAGCTGAGCTGACCTTCAGACACAAGATACGACAGTTTCAACTCACACCATCCGTCGCCAACTCAATGAAAGGGGGTTCTATGGTAGGAGACCCAAGATGACCCCACTGCTGAAAAAGCCCAACTAGAGTTTTCTAAAACACACCTGAACAAGCCAAATTCCTTCTGGGAGAATGTCTTGTGGACAGATGAGACCAAATTAGAGCTTTTTGGTAAAGCACATCATCTCCATGTTTACAGAAAACAGAATGAAGCCTTCAAAGAAAAGAACACCTTCCCTACAGTCAAACATGGAGGAGGTTCAGTGATGTTTTGGGGGTGCTGTGCTGCCTCTGGCACCGGGTACCTTGAATGTGTGCATGGCATCATGAAATCAGGAGATTATCAAGGCATTTTGGAGCGCAATGTTCAACGCAGTGTCTGAAAGCTGGGTCTCTGTCGAAGGTCATGGGTCTTGCAACAGGACAATGACCCCAAACACACTTCAAAAAGCACCCAGGAATGGTTCAAGACAAAACACTGGACTGTTCTGAAATGGCCAGCATTGAGTCCAGATCTAAATCCCATTGAACACCTGTGGGGAGATCTGAAAACAGCAGTTGGGAGAAGGACCCTTCAAATCTGGGAGAACTGGAGCAGTTTGCACAAGAAGAGTGGGACAAACTGCCGGTGGAGAGGTGGAGGAAGCTCATTCTTGGCTATCGGAAGTGCTTGACTGCAGTTATTTTGTCCAAAGTCTGTGCTACCAAATATTAAGTCTCGGGTGTCAATAATTTTGTCAATGCCATTTCTTTTTAGTTTCTGATTTAAAAGGAAATATTAAGTTGTGAATCAAAAACAAAGGTTCTGTAATATTAACAGTGAAATAAATAATTGTGGAGACCACATACTTTTGTCAATTTCAACATATTTTTGGGGAAAATTGTGAGTTATTTGAAAAAGTGCAAGGGTGCCAATATTTTTGGCCATGACTGTATGTATGTAGGTATATATACATATACGTATTGTTGGAATATATTGCTAAGGTTTTGAGATTGGCACATATTGATCATTAAGGGTTAACGGGTTGCCCCCCATAGTTTGTCCACAAGCTACACGTGGGCCACCTTAGAGTATTAGTTATGTCATAGTATGTGTAAGAATAGGCCATTTCCCCTAGTAATACCTGCGTTGTGTAAAGCCATGAGTTTAGGTCCTTTCATTTTGCGTCCACCCTCCAATCCCACCTCCATGGGCATAATTGATCCCGCGCCCCATTTGGCTGATCCCTCAATTTGTTACGCTTTGGCTGCCCGCAGCATTTTGTAACGCTTTGGTTGCCAGCAGCATTCGCTGCCCTTTGTTCGCTCGCTAGTCGAGTAACACGAGGTAGGCCTGAGAAGAGGGAGGACCGTGGGGTCAGGGTGGGGCGGCGTCAAGGAGCGCGTCAGAGGCGATGACGGTAAGGGCCACCAGCCAACCAGGGCTCTAAGGGCATGGCGTGATAGGGCGTGGGAAGGTGCGTCTCGTAAGTGCTAGAAGGTTCGCGAGGCATGCCTATAAAAGCCTTTGCACAAAGCCCATAAGGAGGACTTGCTACCAGGAGGACCCGTTGGGAAAGGACTTATGAGAAGACTTGCCAGAGCACGAGAGAGAGCACGAGTGAATGGTGAACAGGACTCGACTGAAGCAGCACTCGCTTTGGGGGGCATTTACACGATATCTCAGTATTACATACGTGCCAAAGGAAAGGCAGCCAGACGCGCCGGTGGCGAATATCACCTATTCAGCCACGCGAGTGAACGCAGCAATAGCCGCCAGTGTTAACCGCCAACCGCCAAAGCCCAGACCCTACCGTTCGCCCCGTATTATCCCGTGTGTGCTGAACGACATGCGGAGAGCTCCTGCCCCTCCACTTACCATCTGCCCGGGACGAACCGGAGGCCGGAGGGAGCTGCACGAGAGCCATCCCTGGACGTGGTGAACGTCATCCTGCAGCTGCAAGCCCCGTGTGAGTGTGTGTGTGAGACGGGCCCGTTTGTCCTGGGGATTAAGTAAGACTGTTTTTAAGGCTGCACTGTGTCCTTGTTTTCTCGGAATCATTGTAAATAGTGTGAATAAAGTCTGTTCTTCCTTCCTTCCCAATTCGACCGCTTCTGTGATTTCTCCATTGGCTAAGCATGGTACGAACGAGATCGCTAGAACCGGGGTCACCATATAAACAGCACGAATTGCGTGTACGCACCGCTTGGCGTCTCAGCACGCGTGATTCGTGCGGGGCTTATTTCCTCGTTTCAGGGCAGCGCGAGTAATTAGGTAATAGTGATTCTAGTCCTACGACCCTATTTCGCGCTGTCCGAGAAGGACCTCAAAGGTCCCGGGTCCCGTCGGCCAGTCAAAGACAAGGGGACTAATCCCCCCTTGGTAAGGGGAGAAGGCTGGCGCAGAGATCCGCAACAATATATATATTCCAGATACTTACCTTGCCTTACCTATTCTTCTTACCTTGCCAGAGGAGAGGGTATTGCATTGGGGCTCACTAGTTACTTGGAAAAAAAAAAACCTGACATGTTGAAATGTGTCTGTCTGTCTGCACAGAACAGGAGTACGATTTTTCTCTGCAATTGTTGGTCCGATTGCCAAGAAATTTTCACCAGAGCAGCGGCCCCTCTAGAATTTTTTATGATAGTTATGACGTCATATGTCATGTGGTACAGGTGCCATCTTGAGGGAAAAAAACTTTGCACCTCGATACTTCCAAAACCGCTGCATGGAAAAAAATTGAAACATGGCTCATTGTCAAGCACTCCCATGGCGAACAACATATTGTTATTGATCGCGGATTGATGTTATAGACCGAGCGGTGGTGTATGACCACGACCTAACAAGTATTCCCCGACTAGACCCCGATTCCACCCGAACTTTGGCCGTATCGCACCGTAGCCGCCCAATAGGGAAAAGACAAAGACGACGGATGTGAAGAAAAGGAAGACGAAGGCAAAGAAAGGTTTGGAAATACGATTACTATTTATTACTATTTACAGGCTCAAAATAACCAAGGAGAAGGAAGGATAAGAAAATAATATACAGAAGCTTTTTAGAGACACAGGGAAAATACTAGCTTATCTAACAGTCTTAATTAACCCAGGACAGAACAAACAGAACACTGACTCACGCGGGGAATGCCAGGAATGGCAGAAGGTGGATGGCTGGAGGTGAACGCTTGGTGGAGCCAACACGGAGCTTGGTGGAGGTGAACGCTTGGTGGAGCCAACACGGAGCTTGGTGGAGCTTTGGTGGAGGTGAACGCTTGGTGGAGCCACGCGGAGCTTGGTGGAGGTGAACGCTTGGTGGAGCCAACGCGGAGCCTGGTGGAGCCTTGGTGTGACGGGTTCTCTCTTCTCTGTAAAAGCTCAACTGTCTTGTCTCTTGTAAAAGCTCAACTCTTCCAGTCTCTTGTAAAAGCTCAACTCTCCTCTCCTCTGTAAAAGCGAATCTCTCTGACTCCTCTCCACGGCTTGGGCTCCCTTTTGTCCGCCGGTAAAAACTCATCTGTCTTGGCCACACCCCTGCCTTGGGTTATATAGGCCCCCGCCCCTCAACCTTTGCGAACCTCCCCGATCGCTCTTCCTCCGCCCTCTCTAGCCAAACCCCTGGCTCATGGTTGGTCGAGCGGGGCTGTCTCACTCCTCCCCCTCTATGACGAGGTGGAGACACGCCTTTCTTCCCCAACCCTGCCTCGTGGCCAATGGCGGATGAAGGGAAAACCGCCCAAAATGCAGTTGGCAATTGGAAGGGAGGTTTTGGGAATGGGAATGGAAGTTTTGGGAGTGGGAATGAAGGGAATCTATCTCTTTCACTGGTGCAATGGAGTATTTCTATTAATGGGAGACACAGCCTTATCCTAAAACACAGAATAAGATATAACTGTCAAAAAAAAGATATATCGTGTCCTGCATGTATGTTTTATGGACTAACTACGGGAACGCCCTTTGACCTTTATACAACCACAAATGGAGGGGAGGAGGGGTGATATTTTACAACAACCTTTTACAACAACATTTTACCACAACAATAAAAAAAACCATTCTCATATCCACAACACTGCACCCTCCTCCCCTTAGGCACGTCCCGGGCCTATAACTTTTACTTAGTGTGACACGTAGGTGTAGTTCCCTCTACTTTTAACCTGACCCTGAGTGCGACAGTTTTAAAACATAAATAAATGTGTCCCGCTGCTCCATTGCACCCTGCCTAACAGACTTATGCCCACAGTTAACCGAATTGCGGAATGGTCTTCAAACTATACACTGACGGTGGGGAGCATTATTTACACTGACGCTATTTTTATTTACAAGACTAACCCAGGACCTGTAATTGTTCTTTCTGGGGGGGAGACAGTCTGCTCTGCATCAATGCACCATTAAAGCACCCAAAAACGCACCACACACCCAAGCACCAATCGGTGCAGTCATCACTGTTCATCAAAATAAAAACAACAACCCCTAACCCTGCAGGTGTCTCTTGCTCTTCGGCTCCCTCTGCTGGTTATTATTATTTGTTCTTCCAGATGTTGTCTTTCTTTCATTTTCTTACTGGCGGCCTATTTGCAATAAAGTGTGCCCAATGTGTCCTTTTTATTTTCTTTTATTTATGGCCCACAGGGCCGACTACGTGTGGTTCACCTGTGGGGCATCGGTGCCCTGTGGCCAAGGTCCGCCAGCAAGATTTCGGGCCCTCGTGGCCGGTTCCAGCAGAGGGGCCATGCCCCAACCCATGGGGTCCATCAGTGGTGCTCGGCCACAGATATGTGGTGCATCGATGCAGACAGCTGGTTCTGGGAGTTCCGGGCGCACAATGGCCGACTCACGCACGCTCCCCTCGGCGCCCAGTGGCGCTCAGGTCCTCATGTGGGAGACAAAAGGGGGAAGACAGATGAGCGAGGGGTAAGGTCACAAGGGTACACATCAATAAGGCAATGCAAGGTGAAATGCGTACGGAGAGCGAAGTGAGAAAGCTCGTCCCTACCGTACGTCACCCCCCCCCCCCGTCACCTACACTACCCTTGCCCTTACCCCATATTTACAAAAATCTACACATTTACCAATTCGTCACTACTGTCACGTCTTCCCCATATTTCCCTTATACCAAATTCGTCTCCACAATCCCTCTATCCAAAATTTGCCATCAATTCATCATCAATCCTCATAAGGAGGGAGAGATGGAACACAAAGCACAATGTCACGCCCACGTCATGATGCGTCTCACAATCCAAAACATTTGCACATAAAAAATAATCAAAACAACCTGGCATGGTGTGGAGTACCTGTCACCTCAGGTGAGTGGATGCAGATGGTGCGAGGAGACTTCAATCCTAACTATCCTCTAAATGACATTAACACACTTTACACTACCCGGGGTCTCTCCCTGCAAATCCATTGGCCAACTTACACTATGGGTTCTAAAAACCAATTCCCATTGACCAAACTGTGGTGCTTCTCAATTTGGGGTCTCACTCCCCCGATTCATCTGCCGGTGCCCTTGCACAATTTCTGGGCTGCGACGTGTAGCTCTCCCAGCAGGTCTACCCACCTGCACACCTCCACCACTGCAGTTGCCACCCGAGCTTACCTAGCTCCTCACCCTAACCTATCTAGCTGGGGAAGGCCCCTCCTGGCTCTATCACCCCACTGGTGCCCTCTGGCACTGGGCTACCCGGGTCCGTCCTCCGGATCCTCGGGCCCCATCCACAACAACTACTACCGGCTCCCAGAGCCCACCTGCGGCCTCACCTGGCCGACATTCTCACAGTGGTGGAGTGCCCAAACCAACTACACACACTAACAGGCTACACGCCCAGCCATTTCCACAACACTAATGCACCCATCCAAATACCATTCTTTCACCTCGCACCACAGATGCCAATATCCAACCACAATTTACCTATACCCTCTACCTAACACTTACACTACCCGCCCCGGGTATCCGTGATGGGGGTCCACTCTTCCCCCATTCACACCTTCGCACCATCCACTCCACTCCACAATTTCCACCATACTCACTCCACGACCATCCATTCCAATACTCCATATATTCCACACTCCATGTCTTCCACACAACCATTTATTCCATACACCTGTTGGTGCACACCTGTGCACTCACACCTGGTGCCACCTGCACCCTCCTTTCTTCCTGGACCATTTGGTCAACACAACACGCAATCACCACTACTCCCTCATACACTGCTCCATCCACCTGTTCAGTTGCACACCTGTGCAATCACACCTGTTCAATCACACCTGTTCAATCTCAAACACACGGCATCATCTCAGCTAACTACTCCCCTCTGAAACTTGCGCTCCCTTGTCGCCCCTTTAAACTATTGCGCTCCCACGTCATTATCATCCACACTAAACTACCTGCGTCCCCACTACAGGTATCAGTCACTAACTAACCTTAACGTTACCTAATGTCATCTCTAGGGCCCTACACATTATCCAAACCCACCCGGGCTAGTTTTCACTGCCATAAACCCCATAAGCTAGTGCTCCTTTGCCCCCCTCCTGTGAGGGATGGTGGATTTGCCATCCCACCACATCGGGGAGGTCCCACTATCAATTTTGCTCGTCCAAATTCCAACCAATTCAAAAATTTTCCATTTACTGCCAATTCTATTCACCTTTCTAAATTTTGGATCAAAACCACTATCACCATCATCACAGTCCACTATATCCTAGCCTCGGTGCGTCATGACATCATTAAACTCGGTTCGTAAAGCCGAGCAATGAATTTGGGTGGTTTGGTCGCCTGCAGGTTGAATCCGTCCGGCTTTCGGTTCAAGGGAGGTGGTTTGGTTGGGCCGAGGCTCCACGCACCATCTCGGCGCGGCACCTTGCGGTCCCGGGCCCGATGGCTCAATCTCCCTCGGTCGGAACCCCGTCCCCACGAGGGGGCACCGTTCCGCTTCCTCCCACTCGCCCTTGAACCGGACCGGTCGCCTCGCCCGACAAAGCTCGGACTCGACCGTGCGGGGCGGGGCCAAGCCCGAATCGGCAACGACGCTTCGAAGAGAAGCGCCGCAGCATCGACCCGCGCCGGGCCTCGCACCCAACAAATCACACCGCGCCCCCAGTGCTCGCATCGGCTATCCGTCGTCCTAAACGCTAACCCGGTTACCGTCGATGCTTCACCTGCATGCTCACACGCATACGCTACCCCTTTCACACTCCCAAAACCCGGCGTTCCAACGCCGTCCGTACATTCCACCAATGCTCTCCCTGTTACACTCCACACCTCTCGCGCACACTCTTGCGCACACCTCGGTCCACACCTCTCCTCCGTTACGTCCTCCGTAACACTCACCATGGGCGTGCACTCTGGCATCCACCCACTAACGCGCTCAGATGGGCCCTCCCACACTCGCGCTACCACCAACTCAGGTGTGCTTCCTCGCACACGTTCCACCACCACCACCTTACTCTCCGTGTCACACTCCGTACACCCCGACGTGCATTCTCGCTCGCACTCGGTTTCACACTCGCGCTCCGATGTGCCCTCTCGCACCTGCGCCATCACCAACTCACTATTCGTGTCACACTCCGTACACCCCGACGTGCATTCTCGCTCGCACTCGGTTTCACACTCGCGCTCCGATGTGCCCTCTCGCACCTGCGCCATCACCAACTCACTATTCGTGTCACACTCCGTACACCCCGACGTGCATTCTCGCTCGCACTCGGTTTCACACTCGCGCTCCGATGTGCCCTCTCGCACCTGCGCCATCACCAACTCACTATTCGTGTCACACTCCGTACACCCCGACGTGCATTCTCGCTCGCACTCGGTTTCACACTTGCGCTTCGTAACACGCTCACCCCTTGACGCACACTTTTTTTCCACACGCGTGCCATTTCCACTCACACGCGACCCTTCACCAACGCCCGGATGCTTCCTCGATCCCAAGCGCGCGAAAATTCTTTTGTCGCTAAACATCCTTTTACAAAATCTCCCCGCACAATACACAGCCCGTCTCACCTTCGGGGTTCTTCTTCCTCCCTGCCCCAAAACCTGCAAACTTCCATTCGGGTTAAGCACAGCATCGTGATGTGAGCAGGGACTTTGCACATTTTCCATTTCTCCCTGCAATTCCCGGGCTACCTCCGTCATCTCTTCAATTTTAATTCCCAGCACTGCTTTTTCTTTATTAACCTCGACGACCGCTGGCTTTAATAAAACACCCTCCTCTACCTCAGCGGTCGCCGGCTTTTCCAAACCCCGTGTCGCGATTTCTACCCCCGTCATTGTACCCGTGCTTTTCTCAACTTCGTTCAACCGGCGCTTCTCGATCCGCGTTACCTCCTCGTGCACCCGTGGGACCTGCTCGCCCAACCTGCGGTCAATGTCTTCCTGTATTCTTTTTGCCGTGGCGTTCATTTGCTCCTGAAATCCAACCGGGTTGTACCTTGCTTCGTGCCTCACTTTTCCCATGTCTATCCCCTGGGTAGCCATCATTGCATCAAATCCCTTACTGTCACCCATCAGAGAGGCACCGAAATGCATCATCAAAACGCCCCAGTCCATTGGCACTGCGGGTCCGGCTACCGCGCGCTCGTGTGAGGCGCCTTTTTGCGCGCCTGAAACCTCGTGCGCGAGAGCGCCATTTTGTGCACCTGATACTCCCTCAACCGCCTCCTCATTGCTCCCCTCCATTTGATCCTGGGTTACTCCTAACCCCTCCTCTAGCTCACCCACCGGCATCCGGTCGCCTTGACCAGCCATGGCGCGATTTCAAAATTCGGGTTTTGCTTTAAAACAACACAATTTTTTTATTTTTTATTTTTTTTTAGCAGCTCGTAATTTTGAGCGCGTTAAGCGCGCTTCGGGTCCAATCCCACTTCCCGACACCAATTGTTATTGATCGCGGATTGATGTTATAGACCGAGCGGTGGTGTATGACCACGACCTAACAAGTATTCCCTGACTAGACCCCGATTCCACCCGAACTTTGGCCGTATCGCACCGTAGCCGCCCAATAGGAAAAAGACAAAGACGACGGATGTGAAGAAAAGGAAGACGAAGGCAAAGAAAGGTTTGGAAATACGATTACTATTTATTACTATTTACAGGCTCAAAATAACCAAGGAGAAGGAAGGATAAGAAAATAATATACAGAAGCTTTTTAGAGACACAGGGAAAATACTAGCTTATCTAACAGTCTTAATTAACCCAGGACAGAACAAACAGAACACTGACTCACGCGGGGAATGCCAGGAATGGCAGAAGGTGGATGGCTGGAGGTGAACGCTTGGTGGAGCCAACACGGAGCTTGGTGGAGGTGAACGCTTGGTGGAGCCAACACGGAGCTTGGTGGAGCTTTGGTGGAGGTGAACGCTTGGTGGAGCCACGCGGAGCTTGGTGGAGGTGAACGCTTGGTGGAGCCAACGCGGAGCCTGGTGGAGCCTTGGTGTGACGGGTTCTCTCTTCTCTGTAAAAGCTCAACTGTCTTGTCTCTTGTAAAAGCTCAACTCTTCCAGTCTCTTGTAAAAGCTCAACTCTCCTCTCCTCTGTAAAAGCGAATCTCTCTGACTCCTCTCCACGGCTTGGGCTCCCTTTTGTCCGCCGGTAAAAACTCATCTGTCTTGGCCACACCCCTGCCTTGGGTTATATAGGCCCCCGCCCCTCAACCTTTGCGAACCTCCCCGATCGCTCTTCCTCCGCCCTCTCTAGCCAAACCCCTGGCTCATGGTTGGTCGAGCGGGGCTGTCTCACTCCTCCCCCTCTATGACGAGGTGGAGACACGCCTTTCTTCCCCAACCCTGCCTCGTGGCCAATGGCGGATGAAGGGAAAACCGCCCAAAATGCAGTTGGCAATTGGAAGGGAGGTTTTGGGAATGGGAATGGAAGTTTTGGGAGTGGGAATGAAGGGAATCTATCTCTTTCACTGGTGCAATGGAGTATTTCTATTAATGGGAGACACAGCCTTATCCTAAAACACAGAATAAGATATAACTGTCAAAAAAAAGATATATCGTGTCCTGCATGTATGTTTTATGGACTAACTACGGGAACGCCCTTTGACCTTTATACAACCACAAACGGAGGGGAGGAGGGGTGATATTTTACAACAACCTTTTACAACAACATTTTACCACAACAATAAAAAAAACCATTCTCATATCCACAACAATATATTCATGATGATGTCATCGGTGCCTTCATTATGACGTCATAATGACAAGTATCAAGCTTGATACGAGGAGTTTGAAATTTCTTGAGCATGGCCTGCACAAAAATTGCATGGGAGAATAAATTGTTGACGTCATCAGTCACGTGGTTGGGTAGCTATTGTGGAAGTGTAAATTTTATCGAGTGATTTATATGAGCCACAACCTGACAAACGCGTGTGTTTATAACCTGCTCACCTCTTGTGCAATTTTTTTTGTGACTTCCATACAGAAGTTGAGATTTTCTCAAGTAGGTGAATTATCTCTGGCACCCTGATCAAAATTGTTTGCTCGAGTTCGTAAACTCTTAAGAGGCAACGTTAGACCACATCTTGTCATAATTCTGTGGAGAACCACAGAATGGTAAAATCATTTTTTATGTCATGTTGGATCGGGTCTTCCCAGATGATAAATGATTCTGTGCAATATCGAATAATGATTCAGAAAATCATTATTGCGTTGTGTTTTAATACACTCAAATATAGAAATAAAATGTTTTTATACTAAGTTCTATAAGCAAATTGTAGAAAAATGAGGCTTTCTTGGTAAACAAGCATTCTGAGTATTGCGCTGCAATACATGTCCCCTACCGGCAGTCTGTCGTCCGGAAAACTGTTGGGGCACACTGAAGAGATGGATCTCCAAAAATATGCAAATTTATGCACGGTTCATGCTGGTTTTCAAACTTGATCTGAGTTATGCTGAGACACATGTGTGTACAAAATTTTGTGGAAATCAGCCACTATTTCGTGGTTATCGCACGGAAACCAAAGTGTGACAGACGAACTTCATCAAATATGCAAATATATGCACGGTTGAATGTGGGCGCGGATGATGTGAGACCGGGTTATCCTGACCGGGTTATCCTGACCGGGTTATCCGCGGACCGTGGAAGCTAGGTTACTTCTGACGCATGCTGTATATACTGCTAAGAGGGCAGAGTGACAGGAATATCCTTTGTGAATGAATGAATGATCGTTGTAAGGCCATTTTTCCCTGCGAGAGCAGGGTTTGGCCTTGCAGGCCCCATGACAATCATGGTTCCCTTTTTGAGGCAATGTTTTTTGATGGCCGGATGCCCTTCCTGACACCATTCATTCATTCATTCACATTCACGTAGTATAAAGTGAATGACTTTCACATTGTTCTTGAAGTCTCCAAGCAGAATTGGGAGAGTCTTGGCTCCGCGAGGTCTGATGCGAACAAAAGAACATATCTTCCTCATTAAGGATATTTTAATATGCATTCTTCAATCTCCCCACTCAGCGGGATATCCCTCCCACCCCAATATTTCATTCGACCAATCACATTGTATCCCTCGATCTTAGCTGCCTCCCACCCCAATATTTCATTTGACCAATCCCCACTGCCCTCATCCCTCCCACCTACACTTTGCTCAACCAATCCTACTATTCTCCTCCCCTTTTCTTCATGCGACCAATCCCATCTTCGCTCCTCCTTTTTGACTTGCTCCTCCCAATTCCAGCCAGTAGGGGAAGGCGGGGCAAGTTGAGCATTGGGGTAAGTTGAGCCACCACCTCCCAGCCAGTTATGAATGAGTCAGACTTTGTGGTGGCGCCATCTATAGATGCCCCATTGCATAACTCCAAATTCTGCCATATTGTTTTCTAAATTGAAACAGAAACCAGTGTTGCAGAGGGAAAAATCCAATTTTCAGCCATAAAAGTAAAAAGGTGTAAAACAGGTAAGTTCACGTTTCTTCCATATGCAGCATAGATATAATATGGATATCAGATGACAATTGTTAGTCCAGGTATGTGTCTCCATTCTTGTCATAGACTTTAATACGATGAATGCATAGAATATGTGTGTATGTGGAGACATCTCAGAAAGTTCAGACTGGGGTAAGTTGAGGCAGACCCTACGGGGCAAATCGAGCCATGGCTCAACTTGCCCCGTAGGGTCTGGCTCAACTTGCCAACTCATGTTGGTGGAGATAATAATAATACGTATCACGATCTGATGTTCACCCATTTCCGAAAGCAACAGCAAGAAAGAAAACGAAAGCTGGTCGCAAAAAAGGCAGCACAAAGATTCTGACTGACACCCCAGTACGCCAGGGGCTTGCAGCCCTATCTGAAAATCGCAAACGGAAGCCATCAGCCAAGAAATCAAAGAGATGCTTGTTCAAAGCTAATGGGAAAAAGACATGTCCCCCAAGATCAAAAACCCCTAGTTCCAGTGAGACAGATGGTGATTCAGAAGTTGAGTATGATGACGAATCAGATGTGGACAGTGATATGGATATCATTGAAGGTGACTTTGTAGTTGTCAAATGTGCTGGCAAATCAAGATTTGTGCATTACATTGCTCGGGTTGATGTACTGAATGGAGAGGAATTTCAGTTTGAAGGTGTCTTCCTGCAGAAGGTTGCTGGAAAAGTTGGATCTGACAACCCAGTGTTTGTTCCAAACCCAAAGGATGAAGCAGGATTTGAACTGGAAGACATCGTGCGTAAGCTGCCACAGCCTAAGTGCGTTGGCAGTTCTGCCCGTTGTTCTGGACAGCTTGTGTTCAATTGTGACTTGTCAGTTTGGCAGCTTAATTGACTTTATTTCTGACATGTTTTAGTTTTAGTTCCAGATCCAAATGATGAAGCTGGCATTGATGAGCAAGATATTGTGCCTTAATTGCCACAGTCTGACTGTTGGCCTTTCTGGGTGTATTTGGGACACTTTTGTTTTATTGTGACTTAAAACCTGTGGCAGCTGTTTTCAACTCAATCCAGCTGCCACATTGAATTATAACCATGAACACAAGGTACATGTAAATATTTCGTTTAGTGTTGTAACAAGTACATTAAATATTTTTCAGGCAGACCAATTTTTGTACTTCAGTTATCTTTATTTGGGGCAATGATCAACTATTTGGGATACTTTTTGTTTAATTGTGACTTGAAACTGTGACAGGTGGATTGAGTTGACTTTTCTTACCACAGTTGACAATATTGTTTTTCTATGAGAGTGACTCAATTTGTTCGTAACTGATTACTATAACCATGAACACAAGGTAATCATTTCGTTCAGTGTTGTAGAACTTTACAACATTAAATATTTTTCTGGCAAAACAATGGTTTTCTACTTTAGTTATCTTTATTTGGGGCAATGATCAACTTACCCCTATGTGGTACAACTTACCCCAGAGGTTGGATCAACTTACCCCATCAGGTGGGCAAGTTGAGCCATTTGGCCTCCGTTTTTTCAAAAGTCACAGTGACTTTCAGTGTGGGGATAGAAAGTAAGAACTAGCTACAAAATGTTTCCCAAGGATTAAATTAGAAGGCAAGATACTCATTTGTGCAAGATCATCAGTAAGTTCAGTCCTAACATTCCAAGAACAAAAACTGGCTCAACTTGCCCCACCTTCCCCTATTGTCCAAAATATCCACAACACTATATTGGATTGAACATAAATCTACATCAGCAATAAAACACAAAATACACCAAACAATCACATCCTGGGAGGGTATGCAATCTCTGCTCTTTCTTGTTTGCTTATGCGAGAGCTGAAGGTGTTGCTCTATTTATATGGATTTGGCCAGTGAGAGCTAATCTCCCATATCGAGGAGTTTTTTCCGAGATCCTCTTTGCATCGGTATTCGGAATCCATGAAAATTATCCTCAGAATTTTTATTAAATGATCAAAAGAATCCCCACTCCGCTGGTGCCTTTTTTTCGGGTGGTGTCTGGCAACTCTCTTCGCTTTCTGGGTGGCACATAGTCCTGAAATTTGATGAGCATTTCCTCCAGATCGTCTTGGTCTCCTTCCCCCCCCAAGCGTGAGTTTAGTGGATTTGATGACCTCATTCGCTGTTCCACGGTCCGAGCCATCCTGCTTGACGAGGCTTCATTATACCTGCGGGCATCCCAGACAAGACAAAAAATGACGATTTCTTAAACGACGAAACTCCTCATGGAGATCGAGACAACAAAAGTGAAACTCCAACAACAAAAGATAATGTGTGTGTGTGTGTGTGTGTGTGTGTGTGTGTGTGTGTGTGTGTGTGTGTGTGTGTGTGTGTGTGTGTGTGTGTGTGTGTGTGTGTGTGTGTGTGTGTGTGTGTGTGTGTGTGTGTGTGTGTGTGTGTATGTGTATATATGTGTGTGTGTCTCTTCCATAACTCCGAAGCCATAAAATGTATCAGCCCAAAACTCTGCATGCATCCGAAGGGAACTCCAAGGGGGGGCATGAATGAAAATTAAGTGTTTGGGTAAATAACCAGGTTGAACAAAGTATTTGATGGTTTCCATTCACAGGGATTTGTTGTAGCTGTGTCCAATAAGCTGACTGCTGTCGTAATCGAGGCAACACCGGTCAACGAGCGTATTATGAGGTGTGCACAGGTGTGCACTGTATCAAAGGAAGAGCAACACCTGTCATGATGCAACCAGCATCCTCAATTCAGGAATGAATCCCAGTCCAACATGAACTTGCTAATAACCACCAGGTGGTTGATCAAGGTTTACAAAGCGTGTTACTCCACCAATCCATTTTGAGACTTGTCCTGGTGAAAGTCACTGGTTTTGTTCATGAAACTCGCCTCAGGTTTACTCAAAGGGACCGCCATCTGAAAGGTAACAACAGAGCACCACCCAGACACACCACCACCATAACCTGACACATCAGAGTTGCCCCGTGCTTTACCTCCTGTCATCAAAGAATGGGGGTCCCTGAGGCTTTGCTCCAGTCACATCATCTGGTGAACTGTCGGGTTCATCGTACTTTTACTTGTGTTTTACGGGAGCCGGAGTTCAAATCCTGTCACATACCTCCTTGAAAAAGGTAACCCACCTGCAGGAGGACATCCGCAGACACAGTTGGGCACCAGATATGGATGGCTGTTGGCTCACGTGGAGCTCCTCCGCCCCTTGACGGGTTTTGTTTTTAATCCTGTTGGGTGTCCATATCCATACACCCTCCGAACCAGGACACCTGGTGGGGGAGTCGGTTTAGTCGGTGACAACCTGACCATGAAACAGGTTAGCACAGGTTTACATAGTACCTGCAGCAAGTGACAGGCATGACCTACAGGTTGTTAACTTCACGGACATACACGGCAGTCGACCTGTGCTGGGTTCCTGCCCACGTGGGCATTGGCGGGAATGAATCACGTGACTAGGCAGACAAACGCGCTCTCAGGTTGGATTCGGAACGCCCAGTTCCGCTGTTCTGGCAGAAGTCTCGAATTAACTAAACAGAATTTAATAATTTTAATTAATTCATAATAATATAAATTAATTAATAATTAAACAGAATTTAATAATAATTTAAAACGAATTTAATAATTTAATCAAATCAACAATGAATGGGAATCTCAATGGGAGTTTTCTCCACCAAGAGGAGATGGTGCCACGAGGTTCACCATTTGGTTCAATTCTCTGGGTCGTTCCCTCGGCTCTCCCGAAGGGATCAGACAATCTTACATAAGCTGCGACTCGGACACTGTTCTCTCAACTTCTACCGACATCAGATATGACGTCACCCGACGCCGACGGGGTTGTGTGGCCGGTGTGAGGTTCCCGAGGATTTGGATCATGTTTTCTCTTTCTGCCCTCGGCATGAGGAGCTCAGATCGCGTCGACGTCGACTGCACACTGTCCGTCACGTGGGGATGACGTGGTGATCACGTGATCAGGTCCACCCGATGTATTTCTCGGTCTAACTCAGAAGTATCCTCGATTCTGCAGATCAGTTTTAAGATTTATTAAAGGAACGGAGCAAGTAATATAATTATAAACCTCCAGTATCCATATCCGAGGTATTCAGGGGCGTGGCGTATATAGATCCTCGCGACGACTCTGAAAACACCAACAAATACTCATGAAAAATAGAAGAAGAAGAATTTAAGGACAAAGAACTTCCGGTTGAACTTCTCAACCTCGGACTGGAACTTCCTGTGACGAAGGTTCACGTGGTCTGATCGAAAGAGGTTTGTTCTGAGGTTGTCATTTTATTAATAATACTGAGAAATATCTGTGAAACGTTCATTTAAAGATAAAATAATTTCCTGTTCGTTGATGACGAGAAAGAAGGAAAGTTAAACGAGTTTATATTGAATGTGCGATGAGGTATTTGATTGTTCATTTAATGAGGTGTTTTTCACTCGTTTTGTTTCATTCACCACATTGTTTTATTTCACGTCATCACGAAACTTCCCACAACGATGATTAAACCTCTTTCTTCATTTTAACTACAAATCAGTCACAAAGTGTTTATAATTTATATCTTGTATATCCAATGTGACCTGTAAATGAGGAGGTGTAACTGTAACATTAACAAGGGTACGATGTACAATTTTATGTACAATTATGTATGTACGATGTACCGTAACGATGTACAATTATGTATGTACGATGTACCGTAACGATGTACAATTATGTATGTACGATGTACCGTAACGATGTACAAATATGTATGTACGATGTACCGTAACGATGTACAATTATGTATGTACGATGTACCGTAACGATGTACAATTATGTATGTACGATGTACCGTAACGATGTACAATTATGTATGTACGATGTACCGTAACGATGTACAATTATGTATGTACGATGTACCGTAACGATGTACAATTATGTATGTACGATGTACCGTAACGATGTACAATTATGTATGTACGATGTACCGTAACGATGTACAATTATGTATGTACGATGTACCGTAACGATGTACAATTATGTATGTACGATGTACCGTAACGATGTACAATTATGTATGTACGATGTACCGTAACGATGTACAATTATCTACTTTCCCTCTTCTGGTGGATATTTAACGTTCACAACCTAAATGTCGATGGAAAACCTGATTCGTAATCTCGAAATATCAAAAATGTCCTGTGGGTCTAAACTCTAAAATGTAACATTCCTGGTTTATCTTCCCACTGAGATTCTATCCTTGCTTAAATTGGACTCAAGGAAATTAATCTGGAATTCCAGAACTGCGAGTCCGTGTCTGTGTTTGTCTCTGGCGTGCCGGTCTGTGTCTATCTCTGGCGTGCCGGTCTGTGTCTGTGTCTGTGTCTATCTCTGGCGTACCGGTCTGTGTCTGTCTCTGCCATGCCGGTCTGTGTCTGTCTCTGGCGTGCTGGTCTGTGTCTGTCTCTGGCGTGCCGGTCTGTGTCTGTCTCTGGCGTGCCGGTCTGTGTCTGTCTCTGGCGTGCCGGTCTGTGTCTGTCTCTGGCGTGCCGGTCTGTATCTGTCTCTGCCGTGCGAAGCGTACAACACCCAGCCTTCGATGTAGACGTCTCCCATCCAAGCACAAACCTAGTTTCTGGGATGACAGGATTATGCGTGTTGAACCTGAAAAGTTCAACTTCCAGGAAAGTGGAGACGCTTTGGAACGTGTGTGAGACAATTGCAGTGAGAGGAAAATAAAAAACATGTTTTATATGTCCATGTGTATTAAACAAGAGGAACTACTCTGACCCTGAACGCGACATGATGCTGATGTCGTTTTCGTAAATTATACCAACACATCAACTTCAGATTGGGAGAGCATCCATGTGGTACTCAGATCTTTGAAGACGGATATTTTTGGTCACAAATACCTGGAATTAGATTGGCCGATCCAGCTTGCGCCCTTATTATGGGCTCATCAGGATAACGTTATCCCAAATCAATATTTGTGGTGAACAAGCTGGATACGTTTACCGTTTAACTGGATATGTGATCAAATTGGATAAGATTATGACTCACAAAATATTCCAAACTGTGCAAAGAAAATAACATGTATAACCTTTCTGTGATTAACATGAGCTTTGTATCCCTGGCAGGTCATTCGTGAAATGGAGAGCTTCTTGGAATGGCTCCAATCACAAGGACTGAGAGCAGAAACAGCCCAAGCAGTGATCGATAAGCTTGGAATTGAGAATCACAAGGTTATTCGAGCTTGTACCGAGTCGGATCCATTGCGGGACGAGCTCCTCTCTCTCGCCAAAGAGAAATTTCAATTTGCAATGTATGCTGACTTCTGTAAATTTATGAATTCTTTTTCGAAGCCGCAAGATGTCCAGATTGCAGGTTCTTCTCTTTTGGGAAGCATTTTCGTCAACTTGGAGATTGTTATTCGGGAACTTTCCAGTTTCTGTGAAAAGATTTTCGCATCCCAAAATGTGCAGCTGGACCACGATTCTGGTTTCTGTCGAATCGGGCTCGGTGATTTCTGCAGTCTCCAATTTCAGGATGATGGATCAACACCCAAATCTGGTAGGTGACGTATTTTTATGCCTCCGTCGACCAAGTCAAAGGTCAAAGTCTGTAATATGTCTGTAAAGTGTAACTTGAGAATGGCGAAAGTGATCCAATTTAAACTTGTTACAGACATGCATAATGATGTAAGGATTAACTGATTAGATTTTGGAGTCCTCAGGTCAAAGAACAGAGGTCATGTCAGGTAAAAATGTGATTACTTGAGAACAGCTGAATTGATTTGTAGCAAACTTCGTACAAGTATTATAATGATGTAATAATATGGGCAGATGCATATCGGTCGATGTCGTGATGTCGAAGAGTGTCATTCTAGTTTAAATGTAACGCAGCATGTCAAGAAGTAACCTTTATTGGTTCACGAGTTATCAAACAGAGTGACCACTATATTCGCCATGGGTGTGTGTGTGTGTGTCTGTGTGTCTGTCTGTCTGTCCGCAGCATAACTACCCGATGATATTGTTACAGACACGACTTTGATGTTATGGTGGGCCGAGCGGAATGGCCGCCGTGTCTGCACAAATTACCCGATTATACCCGAACGTTGACTAATCGCGCTACGCTAAATCGATTGAGGAAAAGGACACAACGGCTGGGATAAATGACCTACGACACCAAGGGTACAGTTCTCGGAGGTTATAATTATAATATTGCGGAAGGTTTAGATTACAGGGATGAGAGAGACAGCATAGAAAGGTGGGCACTTAGACACGGTCTTATCTATCCCCAGACAGACCACAGATAAACGGGACAAAGACGGACTCACACAGGGATCGATGGCAAGGGAGGGCAGGTAGTCGATGGCTCAAGGTGCACCTTGGCTCCGGGGCAGAATCCACACGGTCCGGTCCAGAGATGCGGGGAGGTATTGCAGCGCTCGGGGGGGTGGCGTCTTCTCTTCTCCAAGCTCAGGGCGCATCTCACGTCACGTCCGGAAGTCGCTCCGTATATATCCGGCGGGGAGTGACACGCCCTCGGCTCGTTAGCTCCGCCCCAGATGGAATCGGCCCGTTGCTTCTTATTGGGTGCGGGGGGGGTTACCGGGGCTCCGCCCTTGATGAGGAGCTGACAGGCAGCCCCTTCGTGGTAACCCCGTCGGCGCACATGGGCAATGGCGGCTAACCGAGCCGGAGTGAGGACGCACACTCCCCGCGCCGTCGCCGCGCCGCCTCAAAAGCATCTAAAGGTGGTTTTTATAGTCAGTCTGTCAGTCCATCACGCAAAGAACAGTTTACCGGACTTTTTTTTCTAAATGCTTAATGCTAATGATTTCAAACTTGGCACATGGTTTCCTCATGATAAGTTACAGATCAAGTTCGAACTTCACGACGTTTCGATCATTTTTGACAAAGATATGGCATTTTGAACTTTGGGAATTCTGATAATTCTGATGATCCTTAACTCAGTGCCATTTTAAGTTTTAATTTCCTTTAAAAAAGATTTTCTCTGCAATAATAGGACCGATTAAGATCAAATTTTCACCGGCAGGGGGGACTCGGTCTGAAGAATATTTTAATGGTAATTATGACGTCACAGGTCACGTGGTTTTCCTGCCATATTGGTTTTCGTGAAAACACGAAAACCCCTTTTTCTCTGCAACGGCTGAACAGATAGAGGCCAAACTTTGCAGGCAGAATCGCATACCCATGACGAACGAAAAAGTCAGCGAGCATGACGTCATGCGTCACATTGTTTCAGAGTTATGACGTTTTTAAGCATGAACCTTTAAAACCGAGCTCCTCCGTCATTTTTGAGCCAATCGAGGGAAAACTTCACATCTGTTCAGCATGTCAGTCTACTAAAATGTCCTTTTGGAATTTGCGATAGGGCACGTGGTTTGGCAGATATCGTTAATCAAACGAAAATATTTTAAAAATGGATATCTCTTGTTTATTCTGGAGTTCTCCTCAAGCTGCACCGCCATCAGCCATCAGCAAGCCATCAGCCATCAAGCCATCAGCCTCGTCTGCGAACGTCAAAAGCACGACACAGCGGCGCTTTCGGGAGGGGCGGAGCCAAGCCGAGCAACATATTTACAGTCACATGAAAAAGTAAGTACACCCCATGTAAAGTTTTGACTTTTTCAACATATTTCACCATACAGCTATTTGATCTTCATTTCAACACTATTGATAGATAAAGGTGATATAATATAACAAATATCATGAAACATTTACATTTTGAAGTCCATTGTGTAATTTAAATAAACATAAATGCAAATTTCGCATGTGGAAAAAGTAAGTACACCCTTGGCTCTAATAGGTGGTATTGCCCCCTTTGGCAGAAACAACCTCAAGTAGGCGTTTCTTATAACTGTCTACCAGTCTCTGACAACCTTAAAACGATCATTCATTCATATTCAGTCTCTGACATCGACTGGGAGAAATTTTTGCCCACTCCTCCATGCAGAATTCTTTCAGCTGTGCGATGTTTGAGGGGTTTCTTGCATGCACAGCTCGTTTCGAATCCCCCCACAACATCTCGATGGGATTTAGATCCGGGCTTTGACTTGGCCATTCCAGAACCCTCCATTTCTTTCTTTTCAACCATTCCTTGATGGATTTACTGGTATGTTTAGGGTCATTGTCATGTTGCAAGGTCCACCTTCAGTTGAGCTTCAACTTTCCGACAGATGGCCTCACATTATCCACAAGCACCCTCTGGTACAATGAAGAATTCATCGTGGATTATATGATGGTGAGCTGCCCAGGCCCTGATGCAGCAAAGCTGCCCCAAACCATAATATTTCCACCACCATGCTTTGCAGTTGGTATCAGGTTCTTGTGGTCAAATGCTGTCTTTGGTTTTCGCCAAACATGTCTTCTGATACTGTGGCCAAATAGCGCGACCTTTGACTCATCTGTCCAGAGCACATTGTTCCAGAAGTGCTGGTCTTTGCCTGGGTGTTCATTGGCAAACTTTATTCTTGCCCTGATGTTCTTTCTGGACAGCAAAGGTTTCCTCCTGGCACACCTCCCATGTAGATCAAATTTGTGCAGCCTCTTTCTAATGGTAGACTCATGCACTTTGACATCAACAGTGGCAAGAGCTACCTGTCGGTCCTGTGATGACATTCTGGGGTTCTGAGAGACTTCTTTCAGCATCTTGCGGTCTGCTCTCGGGCTGAACTTTCTGGGGCGGCCTGGCCTGAACAAGTTGGCAGTTGTTTGCAATCTTCTCCACTTGTAGATGATCTTCCGGACAGTCGAATGATTGATTTCAACTTGTTTGGAGATCTTTTTTAATCCCTTCCCAGACTCGTAGGCATCTATAACCTTCTTTCTGAAAGCCTCAGAGAGCTCTTTTGATCTCGGCATGGTGACGCCACACACTTCAACAACAAAGAGCAAACCAAACTAAATGTCTGAGGTTTAAATAAGACAGGTTACTCCAAGATCGTCTCTAACGATGTTCTAATCATTTGCACCTGAGCTGGTGCACCTGATTCTAATTTTAGGTATTTGAAGTAGTGATAAATGTAGGGGTGTACTTACTTTTTCCACATGTGAAATTTGCGTTTATGTTTATTTAAATTATACAATGGACTACAAAATGTAAATGTTTCATGATATTTGTTATATTATATTGTGGCGGACACGAAAGCTCACTGGCGTGATGGCAGAATTCCCGCGCACCAAGTGGGCGTCGGCCACGCCCGAGGGGTAGGCGTGGCCTCGGGATATACACGGGGCTCACAGCCCCGAGCTCCTCAGTGCTACAGTAGGGCTCTTTCAATAAAGACTCTTTTGATTTACCGTGTTGTCCGCTTCCTCCTTGGTAAGCAAGTAGCGCGCGGAGCACCGCGCTTCATTTGGTGACCTCGACGTTGGCTCAGCCGTCGCTGACCATCCGAACATGCCATATCAATGGCAATCAACGCGGTCAAGCTCCCTGAGTTCTGGGAGGCCCAAGCCGAGCTCTGGTTCGTGCAAGCCGAAGCTCAGTTTCAGCTTCGGCGCATCACGGGCGACGCGACGCGATACTACCTCGTCGTCGCCGCCTTCGGGCCCGGCACAGCCGCCCGGGTCGTGTCTGCCGGATGCCGGACCCGCTGGACGACCACAGGTACGAGGCGATCAAGCGTCTCCTCCTCGCCACGTTTGGCCTCACGGTGGACGCACGGGCCGACCGCCTCCTGGACCTCCCCGAGCTCGGCGACACGCGACCGTCGGTCCGAATGGACCATATGTTGTCGCTGCTGGGCGACGAAACCCCAGATTTTCTATTCCGAGCGCTATTTTGACGCCAGTTGCCGGCACGAGTACGCCTCGCGTTGGCCGGTTCCATGATAACGGAACCCCGAGCTCTCGCTGCCGAGGCCGACAAGTTCTTCGCGGCTTTAGACATGCGGGTGACTTTCGGTGCGGCCGTCGCGGCTCCCGGGGCTGCAGCGGCTGCGGCTGCGCGCCCCTACTCCGAGCCCGAAACTGCTGCGGGTGACCACCCCTACTACGCGACGCACCGCGTGGCCGCTGAACCTCCTGCGGGTGACCACCCCTACTACACGACGCACCGCGTGGCCGCGGAACCTCCTGCGGGTGACCACCCCTACTCCGAGGGGTGCCTCGTGGCGGCCGCCACGCCACGCCCACCTCCGCCGCCGCGGAAAAAACCGCAAGCCTGCTGCCGGTTTCACACCAAGTTCGGCCACGAGGCTCGGCAGTGTCGCCCGCCGTGCTCATTCGGCAGGTCGGGAAACGCCCGGGCCGGCCCTCGGTCGTGGCACTGAGCGCCGGCCGTTCAAACAGCCTACTGTTCATAACGGACACCTTGTCCGGGCGCCGTTACCTGTGCGACACGGGAGCGCAGGTGAGTGTCGTTCCCGCCGGTACGTCCGACAAGCAAACCGCGGGCTGGGGCCCCGCGCTGCTTGCTGCCAACGGTACGTCCATACGCACATACGGAAAACGCTGCCTCTCTCTGCGGTTCGGAGGGCAGGTTTTCCGGTGGTCGTTCGTCACTGCCGACGTGCGCATGGCACTGCTTGGCACGGACTTCCTGTGTGCAAATGGGCTGTTGGTGGACGTAAAGCACAGAAGGCTCGTCCAGGCCGAGATGTTCAGCTCGCTCGCTTGCGCGCTGCCCGGCTCGCCGAGCGGCTTGCTGAGCGGTTCGGTTCCGGCCAGGTTGATCTGTACGCTTCCGGCAGTGGACGAATTCACCCACCTCCTCGCCGGCTTCCCGGCCCTCACGCGGCCCACCTTCTCAGCGGGGGCCGTGAAGCATGGGGTGGAACACCACATCCCCACCGCCGGGCCACCGGTCTACGCCCGGGCACGCCGCCTCGAGCCGACGAAGCTCGCTGTAGCTAAAGCGGAGTTCGCTATGCTGGAGCGGCTCGGCATCGTGCGGCGCTCCGAGAGTGTTTGGGCGTCGCCGCTCCACATCGTGCCAAAGCCCGGCGGGGGATGGCGACCGTGCGGGGACTACCGGCGCCTCAACGACGCCACCACCCCCGACCGCTACCCCGTCCCCCACATTCAGGACTTCACCCGGTTGGCGGGCATGTCCTTCTTTTCAAAGGTGGACCTCATACGCGGCTACCATCAGGTCCCCGTCAGGCCGGAGGACATCCCGAAGACGGCCGTCATCACGCCATTCGGACTTTTCGAATTTCTTTGGATGCCCTTCGGGTTGAAGAATGCGGCTCAGGCGTTCCAGCGACTAATGGACAGCGTCTTGCGCGACTTGGATTTCGTGTATGTCTACCTGGACGACATCCTCGTCACCAGCGCGTCCCGCGAAGAGCACCTCCACCATCTCCGCACGCTCTTCGAACGCCTGGGCCAGCATGGCCTCATCGTGAACCCTGCCAAGTGCCGGTTCGGCGTCGCCGACATCGACTTTTTGGGGCACTGCGTCACCAGGCACGGGGCCGTCCCCCTACCGGCCAAGGTGGAGGCGGTGAAGGGGTTTCCGCGCCCCCGCACGATCAAGGGGCTCCAGGAGTTCCTGGGCATGGTAAACTTTTACCATCGGTTCCTGCCCCGCATCGCCCAGCTCCTGCGCCCCCTGCACGAGGCCCTCTGAGGGAAGCCGGGCAAAGGTGACGTTACCTGGACCGAGCAGATGGACGCGGCGTTCGCGGGCGCGAAGCTCGCCTTGGCTAACGCCACCATGCTCGCGCACCTGGCGCCCCGATGCACCGATCGCCCTCACCACCGACGCCTCGGACTACGCGGTGGGCGCGGTGCACGAGCAATGGGTGCGTGGTGCCTGGCAACCGCTGGCGTTCTTCAGCCGGCAGCTTCGCCCCCGCCCGAACGCCGTTATAGTACCTTCGACCGCGAGTTGCTCGGGCTTCACTTGGCGGTCAGGCACTTCCGCCATCTGCTCGAGGGCCGTGCGTTCACGGCCTTCGTCGACCATAAGCCACTGGTCTTCGCGATGGGCAAGGTCACCGAGCCGTGGCCAGCCCGGCAGCAGCGTCACCTCTCGGCCGTGTCCGAATATACGACGGACATCTGGCACGTCACGGGGAAGGACAACCCGGTGGCGGATTGCCTTTCCCGGTCCGTCGCCCACGCAGTCCACCTCGGCATCAACAATGCCCGGATGGCGGCGGACCAGGCCGCCGACCGCGGCGTCCAGGCCTTGCGGACCACCGTCATGGGCCTCCGCGTCACCGAGGTGCCGTTCGACGGCGCGGGCACGGCCCTCTTGTGCGACGTCTCCCTCGGGCGGCCTCGCCCCATCGTGCCCGCGGGCTGGCAGCTCCAGGTTTTTGACGCCATCCACGGTCTGTCCCACCCGGGCACGAAGGCCTCCCAGAGGCTGGTCGCCGACAAGTTTGTCTGGCATGGCCTCCGGAAGGCCGTCCGCGGCTGGACCAGGACGTGCCTCGTGTGCCAGCGCGCGAAGGTGCACCGACACACCCAGGCCCCATTGGCCCCGTTTACGGTGCCGGAACGTAGGTTCGACCACGTTCACGTGGACCTGGTGGGACCTCTGCCCCCCTCGCAGGGTTTCACCCATGTCCTCACAATGGTGGACCGCACCACCCGGTGGCCGGAGGCCGTGCCTTTGGCGGCGGCGGACGTCGCGCAGGCGTTCATCGCCACCTGGGTCGCCCGGTTCGGCCCCCCCTCGGACATCTCGTCCGACCGCGGCCCCTAGTTCACCTCGGAGCTCTGGGGGGCGGTCGCGCGGGGGCTCGGGGTCCAGCTGCACAGAACCACGGCCTACCACCCCCAGGCCAACGGCCTGTGCGAGCGCTTCCACCGCTCCTTGAAGGCCGCGCTCCGGGCCACCCTCCGCGACGGCGGCTGGGTCGACAGGCTCCCCTGGGTCCTGCTGGGCCTCCAGACGGCGCCCAAGGACGACCTGCGCGCATCCGCGGCGGAGTTGGTCTTCGGACAACCGCTGCGGGTGCCGGGCGAGTTCCTCCCCGACCCCACGGCACCATGGTCCGCGGCGCAGGAGCGCTCCGTGCTGCAGGAGACAGCCCGGAGGTTCGCCCCGGTGCCGACGGCGCACCACGGGCACCCACCTACGCACGTCGCCACGGAGCTTCACACCGCGGAGTACGTCTTCGTCCGGCACGACGCCCACCGGACACCACTGCGGCCCCCGTACGATGGGCCTTTCCGCGTGCTGGAGACCGGGGTGAAACATTTCACCTTGGACATCGGCGGTACTCCCGACCGCGTCTCAGTGGATCGCCTCAAGCCGGCCCACCTCGACATGGACCACCCACCGCCGGTGGCTCGGCCCCCGCGTCGGGGCCGCCCCCCTGCAGGCGGACCCCCGGCACCGCCCAGCCCCGCCGGCATGCCGCCCCCCGGTCCTGCACCCATCCCGGGTGCAGCCGGAGGCATCCCAGCTGGCATCCCTGCACCCCGGACGCCGCCAGTCGCCAGAGGGCGCTTCGGCCGGGTCATCCGTTTGCCCCGCAAACTGGCCCTCCAGGTGCGCGGGAATTCTGGGGGGGGCGCGTGTGGCGGACACGAAAGCTCACTGGCGTGATGGCATCATTCCGCGCACCAAGTGGGCGTCGGCCACGCCCGTGGGGTAGGCGTGGCCTCGGGATATACATGGGGCTCGCAGCCCCGAGCTCCTCAGTGCTACAGTAGGGCTCTTTCAATAAAGACTCTTTTGATTTACCGCGTTGTCCGCTTCCTCCTTGGTAAGCAAGTAGCGCGCGTAGCACCGCGCTTCAATATCACCTTTATCTATCAATAGTGTTGAAATTAAGATCAAATAGCTGTATGTTGAAATATGTTGAAAAAGTCAAAACTTTACATGGGGTGTACTTACTTTTTCAAGTGACTGTATACACATCGATCATTGATCGTGAACCGGAAAATATAATAAATTATTATTGATATTTAGCGACTCGAAAGGTTCTTTATCAACAACGTATTTTCTCGTGCTACAGGTGACCTGTCTGCAAGGTGTATAAATCGAAGTCCCAAGAGCGAATCACAGGTGAGCCCGTCCTGAGCTAATTAGCGATTGGGAACGATTCAGAACCTGTGGGTAAATAACCCTTGGTAATTTCCCCAACAGACGACAGACTGCCGGGAGGGGACGTGTATTGCAGCGCAATACTCAGAATGCTTGTTTTCTATCATTTCAATGTCATTGACCTTCGTTTTGACATTTGAAGGTCACAAAGGTCAAATTTTCAAAGTTGTCGGAATCAAACCGAATTTTCGAAATAAACCGAAGAATACCGCTCGCTCGTGAACCATCGTCGTCTCCTGACTTGTGTTCTGATTTTTTTTTTTTTTTTTTTTTACCTCTGCAACCAAAGGTGTACGGAGGTTATGTTTTCACCCCTGTCTCTGTTTGTTTCTTGTCAAACAAACATTTTTTGACAAGTATATTGATCACTCCGGTTTGTGCGTTTGTCTGTCCGCTCACGTACAAACACACAAACCGGAGTGATCAACATACTTGTCAAAAAATGTTTTTTTGACAAGAAACAAACAGACACAATTTTAAATCGTTCTTCACGAAACTTCACCAAATGGTAGAGTTGGTGCTCTAACAGAAACCGATTTATTTTTGAGGTCGAAGGTCAAAAGTCAACAAAGGCCAAAGATCAACCACTTTTTTTCAAATTTCTAAAGTCCTCAATTGTCATCTGATTGACTTGAAATTTGAATGGGATATGCACATCAGCTGACTGAATTCAACCTCCATCTATTTTCAAGGTCAACATCAGGCAAAGGTCAACAACCTTTACAAACCTCTAAAATCTTCAATTTTCATCTGATTTACTTGAATTTGCATGGCATTTTCATGTCAGCTTGCTGAATTCAACCACCAACTATTTTTGAAATCTGTGTCGGCCAAAATGTCAAAATAGGCCAGATTTCTAAAATTTTCAATTTTCATCCGAATTAACGTAAAATTTGAAGTCTATTCACATATCAGGTCACTGAATTCAACCACCAATTATTTTTGAGGTCAAAAAGATACTCCACTGAATGCCATTCCATTTTATTATATTGTATTATTAGAGACATGCACACACAACAGGCATTTTAAGGCCATTTTCCCTGCTGTAGTAGGGGTTAGCCTTTCGAGCCCCATGACAATCTTCTCCAACAGTTGTTGTGGAGAGGATTCTTGAGAAAGTATATGGAGGGTTTTCCAGACGGTGCTTTCGGAGAGACATGGTGAGGGTGTGAGATTTGTCATGATTGAACGACATGCGAGAGGATTTTCCAGAGCATCGGAAAGATCATTAATTCAGATCAGAAAAAGCACAGGGCCCAGAACACTGCCTTGAGGAATAGAAGGGGAACAAACACCAGAAACAGATTTGACCATACGACTGCAGGATTTGGAGGAAGGTGACAGGTTTGAGAGTTCAGTCTTGAGAGTAGAGAGCCGGATACTTTGTTATCTTTTGCCAAGTGTCACTCTATGATTGATTTTTCGCTCATATGATTCATTTTTCACTCTGCGAATGATTGTTTGTTTGTCTGAACAAGATATCTGAAAAAATTGTGGACGGATTTGGACGACATTTGACAGAGAGGCAGCGTTATGTGACAAGGATGAAATGATTAGATTTTGGGGAGATCCGAATCCGGATCCGGCTTGTAGAATTTTAAAAGTGATTCTTCACCATTTGAAGATGGGGCCAAAACCGATATACAGCACGATATCTCAAAATGTTATGGACGGATTTGGACTAAACTTGGTGGACAGGTTGGGTGTGTGACAAGGACGAATCGATTCGATTTGGGTGAAGATCTGAATATGGTTTCGGATAAGAGAAATATATTCTTTTTAAGTGATTCTTCACTCTTGAGAGATCAGGTGAAAAGCGATATTTGAAAATATTTTAAACATGATATTTTAAAAAGTTGTGGATGAGTCATGGCAAAACTTGGGGGATGAGTTGTTTTGGTAACAAGAACAAACCGATTGGATTTTCGTTCATGTCCGAATCCAGATCCAGCCTATCAGTGGGACACAAAACATAAACTGTTCAGCCTGGCGGACGTGCATTGCATTCAGAAAGTATTCAGACCCCTTCACTTTTTCACATTTTGTTATGTTGCAGCCTTATGCTGAAATCGTTTAAATTCATTTTTTTCCCTCATAAATCTACACTCAATACCTCAGAATCACAAAGAGAAAACAGGATTTTAGAAAGTTTTGCAAATTTATTAAAAAGAAAAAACTGAAATATCACATTGACATAAGTATTCAGACCCTTTGTGATGACACTTGAAATTTAGCTCAGGTGCCTCCCATTTCTCTTGATCATCTTTGAGATGTTTCTACACCTTGATTGGAGTCAACCTGTGGTAAATTCAATTGATTGGACATGATTTGGAAAGGCACACACCTGTCTATATACGGTCTCATAGCTGGCAATGCATATCGGAGCAAAAACCAAGCCATGAGGTCGAAGGAACTGCCTGCAGAGCTCAGAGACAGGATTGTGTCGAGGCACAGATCTGGGGAAGCCTCCAAAAAAAATTCTGCTGCATTGAAGGTTCCTAAGAGCACAGTGGCCTCCATAATTCTTAAATGGAAGAAGTTGGGAACAACGAGGACTCTTCCTCGAGCTGGCCGCCCGGCCAAACTGAGCAATCGGGGGAGAAGGGCCTTGGTAAGAGAGGTGACCAAGAACCCGATGGTCACTCTGGCTGAGCTCCAGAGATCCTGTGTGGAGATGGGAGAAACTTCCAGAAGGACAACCATCACTGCAACACTCCACCGATCTGGGCTTTATGGCAGAGTGGCCAGACGGAAGCCTCTCCTCAGTGAAAGACACATGAAAGCCCGCTTGGAGTTTGCAAAAAAGCACCGAAAGGACTCTCAAACTGTGAGAAACAAGATTCTGTGGTCTGATGAAACCAAGATTGAACTGTTTGGCCTCAATGCTAAGCATCATGTCTGGAGGAACCAGGCACTGCTCATCACCTGCCCAATACCATCCCAACGGTGAAGCATGGTGGTGGCAGCATCATGCTGTGGGGGTGTTTTTCAGCAGCAGGGACTGGGGGACTGGTCAGGTTTGAGGGAACAATGAACGGAGCAAAGTACAGAGATATCCTTAATGAAAACCTGAAACAGAGCGCTCAGGACCTCAGACTGGGCCGAAGGTTCACCTTCCAACAGGACAATGACCCGAAGCACACAGCCAAGACAACGCAGAAGTGGCTTCGGGACAACTCTGTGAAGGTCATTGAGTGGCCCAGCCAGAGCCTTGACTTGAACCCAATCGAACATCTCTGAAGAGACCTGAAAATGGCTGTCCACCAACGGTCCCCATCCAACGTGACAGAGCTTGAGAGGATCTGCAGAGAAGAATGGCAGAAAATCCCGCGACTCATTTGGACTGACATCTGTCAATTTCCCGACCCGGATCTCAGTTAACGGTATCTCTTCTTGACTTGGTTATGACTAACTTCTCTGCAAATGTCTGCTGTTCTTCTTCTCCAATCAGTTCATATGATCATATGCTTGTTAAAGTGGACATCTCTGGGCCATATTCAGAGAGCCTCCTCATCACTGATGTCTAGCATTTCACTCAGGCCGACTGGCGAGGTTTTCACCAGCCACCGAACATCTTTTTTCTTTTCTTTTTTTTCTTCTTTTTTTGCACACAGAATCGAGGCTCGTGAAAGAGCTAACATTTATCACACAAACAAACCAAACAGACAAACAAGCAAAGTATATAAAAAGGGGAGCGGTAGACAAGATGGGGAGAGAAGGGGAAGCACATAAACACAACATTTGAGAGCAGAGACATCGGGAATGTGTGGGTGGGAGAGGGCTTGGGGGGGAGGCGGCGTGGGAAGGGGGGGTGGGGGGAGGGGTGGGAGAAGTATAAACACCAGGACACCAAGGACTTCCAGGAAAGAAGTTGGTATTTCAAAAAAGTGGATTTGGGGTGAAATTAGCGGGGGTAGAAAAGATCAAGGTTTTGGATGGGGGAAGATGAGAGTTGGTGGTGAACAGCTGTTTCAAAGACCTGGAGGGAGGAGTGGGATTGAAGAGTGAGGGAGTTTGTTCCAGAGGCAGGAGAAAAGAGGAATGAAGGAGAGAAGGTGAGCAGAGAGTCTTGATTTTGGCAGTTTAACCACAAGAGGGTTGCAGGCAGATCTTGTGCGACCTGTCGGAATATTTGGGGGACAGAGCCCAGAGAGAGCTGGGGGAGCAAGGCCAGAGAGGAGTCGGTAGAAGACAGAAAGACCACCATCCTGCCTGCAGTGAGTAAATGAAAGGCCCTCGGAGGTCGCTTCATCGCGGGAGATTCCAACGATTCTGAACGCTTTGGTTTCAACAGCGTGAAGACGAGCTTGGTGTGAGGCAGGAGCACCAGCCCAGAGGGGAGAGCAGTATTCCATTGAGCTGTGGATGAAAGCCTTGTATGTGGTGAGGAGCTCAGGTGTGCCAAGGAAGGACTTCGCACGACGGAGGATGCCCAGTCGGCGGCTGGCTTTGGAGGCCAGATTTGAAATGTGGTTTTCCCAGGAAAGATCATGGCAGATAGTGAGACCCAAAAGCTTGAGTGACAGAACTTCTCGGAGAGGATTATTCAGAAAGTGGATGGGAGGGTTGTCCAGTCGGTCTTTTCGGAGAGACATGGTAAGAGTGTGCGATTTGTCAGGATTGAAAGGCATGTTCCACTTGTTTGCCCAGTCTGTGATTTTGTCCAGGTCTGCAGAGATTGAGGAGGCCGCAGACGGCCGATCTGAGGGATGAGGATTGGAGTGGAAGAGAGTGGAGTCATCAGCAAAGAGATAGAGAGGTTTTCAAGAGAGTCGGAGAGATCATTGATACAACAACAACAACATGCATTTTAAAGGCCATTTTCCCTACTAGAGCGGGGGTTAGCCTTGCGGTCCCCATGACAATCTTCTCCATTTTGCCCTATTTTCTGCATCTCTCCTTGTTAAACCCCTTGCCCGCATTTCTTCTTCCACCATCTTTAGCCAAGTCTTTCTCGGTCTTCCCCGTCCTCTACTTCCCTCTACATTCATTTCCATCACTCTTCTCAACCAGTCACTTTCATCCTTCCTCAACACGTGACCAAACCATCTCAACCTGTTCCTCTTCACAGCATCAATCACAGGCTCTATTCCCATCATCTTTCGCAATTCATCATTTGTCTTCCTCTCTCTCAACGATACTCCGCACATCCGTCGAACCATTCGCATTTCCACCCTTTCCAACCTTCGTTGCTGCTCTACGTTCATTACCCAAGTCTCGCTCCCATAAATCATAACAATTCTCACACATGCAGCATACACCTTTCCCTTCAGCTTCAACGACACTCCCCTCATCATCAGCACGCCACTCAGTTCCCGAAACTTCTTCCATGCACATCTCACTCTAGCAACTGTTGCCGAGTCTGATCCACCTTCTCCATTCAGCATGTCTCGGAGGTAGCAAAATGTTTTCACACCTTCCAGCTTCACGCCGTCTCCAAGATCCAACTCAACATTTGCTCCATCTGTAGCTCCCTCTGTGCACACCTTACATTTGAATGTAGCTGCCACACTGGTTAATGACCCTGTCAGACCACTACATTTTTGATGAACCCACTCAGCGCACATTGTACATTGAATGGAGTTCACTCCGACACCCTTCCGACACACAGCACAGGGCCACTTCCCAGTTCTTTCCACCTTACCACATGCTTTACCACTTGCCATCACCTTCGTCTTTCCGATATTCACCTTCAGACCTTTTGTCTCCATACATTCCTTCCACTTGTTCATCTTTTCCTTCAGTTCATCCATACTTTCCGCAATCAACACCAGATCATCTGCATACAACAACTCCCATGGTAAACCCTCCTTTACGTTCTGAGCCAGCACTTCCATCACAGCTACAAATAGTCGTGGACTTAGTACCGACCCCTGATGCACTCCCACCTTCACCTCAAACTCACCACTGTTCCCATTCTTCGTCCTTTCAGCTGTGCGCGCTCTTTTGTACATTGCCATCACTACTCTGATCAACCATTCCTCCACTCCTAACTTCCTCAATGCCCATGTCAATACTTTGCGTGGAACCCTATCGAATGCTTTCTCCAGATCAACAAACTCAAGAAACAACTTCTTCCTCTTCTCCATGTACTTCTCCTGCAACTGCCTCACAATGAAAATCACGTCTGTCGTTCCTCTTCCTGGCATGAATCAAAACTGCATTTCGTCGATCTTCACTTTCTTCCTTATCCTCCTCTCCAACACCCTTTCCAATACCTTCATTCCATGCTCCAATAACTTTATCGCTCGGTACGAGCCACACCAGAGGGTCCCCTTTCCCCTTGTATAGAGGGATGAGGGTACTCGGTTCCCAATCCACTGGAATGCGGCCATCTTTCACCACGAGATTACAGATCTCTGTCATTCTCTTCACACCCCAACTTCCTGCTGCCTTCAACATATCTCACACAACTCCCGTCGGCCCTCCCGCTTTTCTACCCTCCATTGCTTTTGTCGCTTCCTCAGCTTCCTTCTCAGTTATCTTCTCTGCCGGTCCTAAAACTGGGTTACTCTCTATGTTGCCATCCCATTCATTCTCTGTATTCAACAGCATTTCCATATATCTTTTCCATCTTCCTTTAATTCCATCTGGGTCGACAACGATTTGTCCCACTTCATCCTTCAAGCAACTCACCCCCATCACATCACACCTCTCTTTCGCTATCTGCTTTGCAATCCTAAATACTGCTTTGTGACCCTCTTCCAAATCCAAGCGTTCTCCGAACATTTTCCTACATGCCTCCTGCGCCTTTGCTACCTCTCTTTTTGCAACATTCCTGGCTGCCTTATAACTTTCATGCTCTGATGTTTCTGCTCCCGTACCCTTCGCCTTCTGCCACTCCTTGAACTTCTTCCTCTTCTCGTCAATCCTCTTTCCAACTTAATCATCTCACCACCATGTTTCTGAGTGCCTCGGTGGTCCTTTTGTCCATCCACATACCTCACCAACGGCTCCCAACAGACGAGCTTTCATTGACATCCAACCACTTTAAAGCTCAACCACATCATCCTCGACCCTACTCAGCCTCTCTTTTAATGCCTTCCTTACTGTCACCTCTTTCAACCTCCACACCTCCACACCTTCATTCTCGGTTGGTACTTCACCCGCCGAGCTCTCCTCACACCTTTCACCCTTATGTCGCAGACAACCAAGTGGTGCTGTGAAACAGCCTCCTCCCCCGGGATCACCTTTGTGTCCCGGAGGTGCCCCCTAGCTTGCCTACGCACCATCAGGTCGTCAACGGTTGTCGTCGATCCACCTGACGTGTATGTAACAAGCTTATTATCCTCTTTCTGGAACTGAGTATAACAAATCAGCTCCATCAGCAAACTCCAAAATCCTTTCACCTTCTCCATTTCTCACACCATATCCGTAACCCCCATGAACTCCCTCAAAACCATCCATACTCCTTCCCATATGTCCATTTAGGTCTCCTCCTACCACAACAACTTCCTCATCTTTCACGTTTTCCATCAGCTTCTCTATCGCACACCAGAACTTGTCCTTCTCTTCATCACTCCGACCAACCTGCGGAGCATATACCGAGATGACGTTCACTAAGAGCTTTCCAATCATCATTTTCACCATCATCAACCTATCACTCACTCTAGTCACACTCACCACACTGTCTACAAACTCATCAGAAAACAGGACACCAATACCATTCACGCCCTCCGGGCACCCTTGCCACATAAACCTGAATTTCTGTCCCTGCCTACCTTTCACCATTCTCACACCACTTCCCTTCCATCTCGTCTCTTGCACACAACATATGTCCACTCTTCTTCTGACCAATACTTCCACCACTTCTCCTGATCTCCCTGTCATTGTCCCTACATTCCATGTCCTAAACCTCAGAAACCGATCTCCACTTTGGGCTGTACCCTGCCCATATGTAGTTGTTATTGTCATGGTTCTCTTTTTGAGGCAATGTTTTTATGGTCGAATGCCCTTCCTGACGCCAACCCTCTTAGTCGTCTCTTACGACACGCAGGGATACGGTGTATCTATTCTAATCCAGGGTACACACTGGGAAACGTTTAAAACATGGAAATTCTGGGGGGGGGGGGGGGGGGCGGTCAGCATCACGGCTGCGGTTTAAACATATTTAAACAAAACCATGAAAAAACAATATGGGAAAAGTCTCTAAGTGAGAACGTGGATTTGAGAAAGCAGGAGCAGAGGTGGAAGAAAAACGAGATATAGGGGGCGGGGCACAAGTCGAGACGAGGAGGAGAGCGAACAAGCACGTGTCCGGGAGGAGAGAAAGAATTAATATAGAAATTTTTTTTTTTGCTTGTTTATTTGTTTGTTCTGTTTTCAAAACGCTGGACAAAGGGTAAGATATTCGTGAGAGGTAGGGGGGAGAAAAGAAAATGAAAGAAACGAGCAAATACGATGAAGGAAAGAACCCATATTCACAAAACACTGGCGGGGGGGGGGGGGGGGAGGGAGCCCAGAGAGACCAGGCCGCGCATGAGGCGTGAACAAAAAAAAAAAACGACTAATTACACACAAATTTGCAACAACTACAAAACCAAAACCAAATAGAAACACACAATAACACATACACAACCAAATACCCAGCGGAAATTTGACAGACACGAACGGGAAAACACTCAAACTTTGATGCCGTGGAGAGATCGAAGCAAGCCTCGTCGCTCAAGGGACCGGAAGTTGCGTCGGAGAGATCATTGATGAAGACCAGAAAAAGCACATGGCCCAGAACACTGCCTTGGGGAACTCCAGCCTGAACAGGAAGAGGAGATGAGATAAACCCATTCAGGGCCACACGTTGACTACGACTGAAGAGGAAGTCCGCCAGCCATGCGTGGAGATTTCCATGGACACCATAGGAGGAGAGTTTGGTGAGCAGAGCTGGGTGCCAGACCGTATCGAAGGCACGTGATATGTCAAGGGAGACAGCTCTAATTTCCTGTTTGGCATTGAGGACCTCCATCCATTGTTGGGACAGCAGAAGCAGCATGTCCAGAGTAGAGTGACCTGGTCTGAAACCAAATTGATGATCAGAGATCAAGCCATTGGAGAAGAGGAAAAGTTTCATATCCGAAGCAATGATGGATTCCATGACTTTGCTGATAATTGGGAGAAGGCTGATTGGTCTGTAGTTGCTCGGATCTGGTTTTGCACCTTTTTTGTGTAAAGCGGTGATGTTGGCTGATTTCCGAGCAGATGGCAGATGGCCTTGAGCAAAAGAGAGGGTGAACAGCACAGAGAGAGGGAGTGAAAGAGCGGAAGAACAGGGTTTTAGGACCCGTGGGCTGATGCCGTCAGGTCCAGTTGCAGAATCAGAGTCGAAGGTTGACAAACTTTTCCACCTTCTCAGGAGGAAAGGACACAGAGTCCAGGAGCAGCTGGGTACGACTCGGTATGGTGGGTGCAGAGAGGGATGGGTTTGGGAGACAAGATTTAAAGGCAAACACAGAGTTGAGGCATTCAGCTTTTTCACGTGCGGAGTCAGCTGTGTAGCCGTTTGAGGTAAGGGAGGGGATAGAGGGGGAACAAAAACACCAGAAACAGATTTGACCAGACACCACCAGGATTTGGAGGAAGGAGACAGCTTTGAGAGTTCATTCGTGAGTGTGGAGAGATAGTGCTTCCTGGCTCTCCTGAGGGTGGACACACACTTGTTTCGGGCTTTGTGAAAGGAAATGAGATTTCCTTCCATTGGATTTGCTTTCCAGGAGACGAAGGCAAGTTGTTTCTGGGCAACAGCCTCACCACAAGATTCCGTGTACCACGGATGGGAGGAAGGGTATGACAACTGAAGACGAGATGGGATAAATCTGTGCATGAGAGAGAGCAATTTACTTTGGAAGAATTCCCAGGATGAGTTGATGTCAGAGGCGGTAGAGATGGGAGACCAGTCCAGATGATTGATGGCTGCTTGAAGACAGTGCCAGTTGGCCTGAGTGAAATGCCAGACTCATCGACACTGAGGAGGCTCCCTGAGAATGGTCAGAGAGATGTCCACTTTAACAAGCACATGATCATATCATCCGATTTGAGCAGAATAAGAGCAGCAGACATTTTCAGGTAAGGTAGTCTGGACTCTGCACTGGTCTCTCAGCTCCACTGTCTGATATCAACTCATCCTGGGAATTCTTCCAAAGAAAATGCCTCTCTCATGCACAGATTTATCCCATCTCATCTTCAGTTGTCACCCCCTTCCTCCGATCCATGGTACACTGAATCTTGTGGTGAGGCAGGTGCCCTCAAAACAACTTGCCTTTGTCTCATGGAAGGCGAATCCAACTGAAGGCAATCTCAGTTCCTTTCAGAAAGCTCAAAAGAAGTGAGCGTCTCCCCTCAGGAGAGCCAGGAAACAATATATATACAGTCACGTGAAAAAGTTAGTACACCCCGTGTAAAGTTTTGACTTTTTCAACATACAGCTATTTGATCTTCATTTCAACAATATTGATAGATAAAGGTGATATAATATAACAAATATCATGAAACATTTACATATTGTAGTCCATTTAAATTTACATTTGTGTTTGTATTTACATTTTGTCGCCCTCGCATGTGGAAAAAGTAAGTACACCCCGTGAAATGTTTAAAAAAAATCTTTTTAACATATGTGGACATATCAATTTAAATCTTCATTTAAACAGTATCAATAGATGAAGGTGATCTAATTGAAAAAAAAAACAATGAAAAGTTGATTTTGCAATAATTTCTTCAACAAAAAATTAACAGAGTCGCCATTTCCTTCTGTGGAAAAAGTAAGTACACCCTTGGCTCTAATCGGTGGTATTGCCCCCTTTGGCAGAAACAACCTCAAGTAGGCGTTTCTTAAAACTGTCTACCAGTCTCTGACATCGACTGGGAGAAATTTTTGCCCACTCCTCCATGGAGAATTCTTTCAGCTGTGCGATGTTTGAGGGGTTTCTTGCTTGCACAGCTCGTTTCAAATCCCCCCACAACATCTCGATGGGATTTAGATCCGGGCTTTGACTTGGCCATTCCAGAACCCTCCATTTCTTTCTTTTCAGCCATTCCTTGGGGGATTTATTGGTATGTTTAGGGTCGTTGTCATGTTGCAAGGTCCACCTTCGGTTGATCTTCAACTTTCCAACCGATGGCCTCACATTATCCTCAAGCACCCTCTGGTACAATGAAGAATTCATCGTGGATTCTATGATGGTGAGCTGCCCAGGCCCTGATGCAGCAAAGGTGCCCCAGCCAAGATGCAGCAAAGCTGCCCCAAACCATAATATTTCCACCACCATGCTTTACAGTTGGTATCAGGTTCTTGTGGTCAAATGCTGTCTTTGGTTTTCGCCAAACATGTCTTCTGGTACTGTGGCCAAATAGCTCTACCTTTGACTCATCTGTCCAGAGCACATTGTTCCAGAAGTGCTGGTCTTTGCCGAGGTGTTCATTGGCAAACTTTAGTCTTGCCCTGATGTTCTTGTCCTGGCACACCTCCCATGTGGATTAAATTTGTGCAGCCTCTTTCTAACGGTAGACTCGTGCACTTTGACATCAGCAGTGGCAAGAGCTACCTGTCGGTCCCGTGATGACATTCTGGGGTTTTTAGAGACTTCTTTCAGCATCTTGCGGTCTGCTCTCTGGCTGAACTTGCTGGGGCGGCCTGGCCTGAACAAGTTGGCAGTTGTTTGGAATCTTCTCCACTTGTATATGATATTCCTGACAGTCGAATGATTGATTTCAAATTGTTTGGAGATCTTTTTTAATCCCTTCCCAGACTTGTAGGCATCTATAACCTTCTTTCTGAAGGCTTCAGAGAGCTCTTTTGATCTCGGCATGGTGACGCCGCACACTTCAACAACAAAGAGCAAACCAAACGAAATGTCTGAGGTTTAAATAAGACAGGTTACTCCAAGATCCTCTCTAACAATGTTCTAATCATGTGCACCTGAGCTGGTGCACCTGATTCTAATTTTAGGTATTTGAAGTTGTGATAAATGTCGGGGTGTACTTACTTTTTCCACATGCGAAATTTGCATTTATGTTTATTTAAATTATACAATGGACTACAAAATGTAAATGGTTCATGATATCTGTTATATTATATCACCTTTATCTATCAATATTGTTGAAATGAAGATCAAATAGCTGTATGTTGAAATATGTTGAAAAAGTCAAAACGTTACATGGAGTGTACTTACTTTTTCATGTGACTGTATCTCTCTGCTCTCAAGACTGAACTCTCAAACCTGTCTCCCTCCTCCAAATCCTGGTGGCATCTGGTCAAATCTGTTTCTGGTGTTTGAGTTAAAGGAGGGGATGGACTGGGAACAAACAGCTGCACAGCTGACATTGTACGTGAAAAAGCTGAATGCCTCAACTCTCTGTTTGCCTCAAAATATTGTGTCCCAAACCCATCTTTCTCTGTACCCACCTTACCCAGTCATACCCAGCAGCTGCTCCTGGATTTTGTGTCATTCTCGACCGACAAGGTGGAGAAGTTTCTGTCAAACCTCTACTGATTCTGCAACTGGACCAGGCGGCATCAGCCCACGGGTCCTAAAATCCTGCTCTGCCGCTCTATCTCACTCTCTCTCTGCTCTCTTCACCCTTTCTTTTGCTCAAGGTCATCTGGCATCTGCTTGGAAATCGGCCAACATTACCGCTTTGCACAAAGAAAGTACAAAAACAGATCCCTACAACGACATACTCATCAGCCTGCTCCCAATCATCAACAATGTCAGGGAATCCATCATCGCTTCTGATATGAAATGCCTCATCCTCTCCAATGGCTTAATCTCTGATCATCAATTTGGTTTCTGACAAGGCCACTCTACTCTGGACATTCTGCTTCTGCTCTCTCAACAATCGATGGAGGGAGGTCCTCAATGCCACACAGGAAATCAGAGCCGTCTCCCTTTTCATATCTCGTGCCTTCGACACGGTCTTCTTTTTTTGTTTTTTTTGTTTACAAGATCGAGGCTCGTGAAAGAGCGGACTTTAATCACACAAAAAGTCAAATCGACACATAAAACACAAAATAAGGGGAGTGGTCGACAAGATGGGGAGAGAGGGGGAAGGTCACAAATACAACATTTGAGAGCAGGGACATCGGGAGAAATTTGGGAGGGAGAGGGCTTGGGGGGGACGTGGGAGAGGTATAAAACATATGAGCACTGCAAGGACTTCCAGGAAAGAAGTTGGAATTTCAAAAAAAGTGCATCTGGGGTGAAATTATTGGGGGTAGAAAATATCAAGGTTTTGGATGGGGGAAGATAAGAGATGGTGGTAAACAGCTGTTTTAAAGACCTGGAGGGAGAAGTGGGATTGAACGGAGTGGAGGAGTTTGTTCCAGAGGCGGGAGAAAAGGGGAATGAAAGAGTGAAGGTGAGCAGAGAGCCTAGATTTTGGCAGTTTAACCATAAGAGGGTTGCTGGCAGAGATTGTGCGACCTGCAGGAATATTAGGGGGACATAGCACAGAGAGCTGGGGGAGCAAGGCCGGAGAGGAGTCGGTAGAAGACAGAAAGACCACCAAACCTGCCTGTGGTGAGTGAGTGAAAGGCCCTCGGAGTTAGCTTCATCACAGGAGATTCCAATGATTCTGAAAGCTTTGGTTTCAACAGCGTGAAGCCGAGCTAGGTGTGAGGCAGGAGCACCGGCCCAGAGGGGTGAACAGTATTTCATTGAGCTGCAGATGAAAGCCTTGTATGTGGTGAGGAGCTCAGGTGTGTCAAGGAAGGACTTCGCACGAGGGAGGATGCCCAGTCGGCGACTGGCTTTGGAGGCCAGCTTGGAAATGTGATGTTCCCAAGAAAGATCATGGCAGATAGTGAGACCCAAAAGCTTGAGCGACAGAACTTCTTGGAGAGGATTGTTGAGGAAGCAGATGTTTTATTTGAGAAAGTAGATGGTTTTCCAGACGGTATTTATGGAGAGACTTTGTGAGGGTGTGCGATTTGTCAGGATTGAAAGACATGTTCCACTTGTTTGACCAGTTTGTGATTTTATCCAGGTCTGCAGACAGTGAAGAGGCTGCTGCCTGCCTATCTGAGGGTTGAGATATGGAGCGGCAGAGGGTGGAGTCGTCAGCATAAAGATAGAGAGGATTTTCCAGAGTCAGAGAGATTATTGATGAAGACCAGAAATCGCACAGGGCCCAGAACAATGCCTTGAGGAACTCAAGCCTCGACAGGAAGCGGAGATGAGAGAATTCCATTCAGAGCCACACGTTGACTACGACCGGAGAGGAAGTCTGCAAGCCATGCATGGATATTTCCATGGATACTGCAAGAGGAGAGTTTGGTGAGCAGGGTGGGGTGCCAGACTGGTCAAACAAGTGGAACATGTCTTTCAATCCTGACAAATCTCACACTCTTACTATGTCTCTCCGAAAAGACCGACTGGAAAACCCTCCCACCAGTACAAAATCCTCCTCTTGACCTACAAAGCCCTCCATAACCTGGCCCCATCCTACCTGACTGACCTCCTCTCCAGACACACTCCCACCAGCAACCTCCGCTCTGCTGGTACCAACCTCCTGACCCCCCCCCCCCCCCCCCCCCCCACATCCGGACCAAATTCAGATCCTGGGGGGACAGGGCCTTCTCCATCGCTGCTCCCACCCTCTGGAACTCACTACCTCACACCATCAGAGACTCCTCCTCACTCACCACATTCAAAACATCACTCAAGACCCACCTGTTCAACACTGCATTCAACATTTAACCCTCAGCATGTAACCCCTGAATATCTCTTCTCCTTCTCCTTCCTTTTGCTTTGATTATTTACCGATTTATTTTTGTCTTTTTGTACTTGTTTTTTGTACTCTGTCAAAGTGCCTTTGGGCTTCTTGAAAAGCGCTATATAAAATAAATGTATTATTATTATTATTAATGTTTGGTGTAGAGGATTTAAATCGATGAAGAATTCAAGTTTATAAAGAAATTCAGAACTTGACATCATCATCATCATCATCATCATCATCATCTTCATTATCATCATCTTCATCATCATCATCTTCATCATCATCTTCATCATCATCATCTTCATCATCATCATCTTCATCATCATCATCACCACCACATGGCATCTGCAGCGAGTTCGTGCAGCCAGATCCCCTGCAGTTTCCACAAGTTGGAGTACACTCAATGTTATTTTTCTTTCATGTGCATCTCAGGGTGCTGCAGTCAACCTGACAGTTGCACCTGATCACCTGCAGCAGTTTTTCAGGAGCAGGAGCTCGGGCTATCTGGAATGGCACAAGCCCCTCGTCACACTCATGCCACCCCCACTCAGTCGGACGAAGTCCATCTGCCGATCCCTTCCATTCTTGAACTTGCACGTACACATGCAGGCTGTGGTACATTGCTGCTCCTGCTGTTGGTGGCAACATCTGTGGTTGAACGGGAGATGAGCTTGAAGCCACCTTCTCACAGAAGCGCTGATGACGGAGGAAGTCCAAGGTGTCAGTGGGTTTTCCATTGTAGAGGATCACCAATGCTTTTGCTCCTGCATCTGCAACATCCAGCTTCAAAGCAAAAGGTGTGTCAAACACCTTGGCCTGGTCACGGAATGCGCTGCTTGCTTTGAATCACTTGAGAGACGCTCCCTTTCCTATTCCATGGAGGCAAGATGTTGTGTCGCATCCAAGAACTGCATGTATAAAGAGCGCGTGCTTGCATATGTCTGGACCAAGTCGTTGTTTTGTAGCTTTGATGTTCCAAATGCGAGGCTTATTTCTGTTATTTTTTGGCTCAGGACAAAAGAAGATGTCATGGGATTCCAGACTTGCATGGTAGATGAGGAGGATGAGGTCTGTGTCATCACCAACTAGCTCAGTGTTGGTGGCAGCAGCAGTCTGCACGGCCTTCTGCACAATCAGGAGGTCAGCATCCCCTGAAGCATGGTGCATCTCACAGTTTTTTTTCTGCAGCTCTTCACTCAGCATGAAAATGAATTGCTGCTTATTCTGTTTGTTTGCAAGGAACTGCTCCTTCTTCATTGTGAGAGGCATGTCAGCTGCAAATGTCACAGTTGCGCCAGCATTTCCTTTCGATCGTCTCTGGTGTGTCATGTCCTTTGTGTTGGTGCTCTCGTAATCATCGAACACGACAATGGCATTTCCATACCTCTTCGTCACATATTCCGTGTACTGGTGACAGATGTCTTTGTATGTTGCTCTGCGAGACCATGGGATGCGTTGAAGAAGTGCTCCTCCATCCAAGACATACTGGGTGTCATCATCGGGGATAATTGCAGGAACATCAGATCCGAGGAGATCCCTGATGGCACCAGCAAGGGCTGGCTTGTGTGCTTCTCTGAGAAAAAGAGAGGAATCAAAGAGCGCTGGTGGATAGCTGCATAGTTCATGCTTGAAGGCTGACTCTAGTTCATCAGCTTTTTGCGCAACTGTAATTAGTCTCTGGAAGAGAAGCTGTGGGTCAACCTGGACTTGATCACTATCAATCTTGACAGACGACTTCATGCCGAATGTGACTGCTTGGTCTTTCTTCTTGAAGGTGTACTCAGCTGTTGTTCTTTCATCCATTGACCTTAATATCGATTCCCCAACCGACTGAGCTGAATCGACGTTAACAGTTGGGTGGGCATGGACTCCAGTGGCAAGCTCCGCAGACGAGTCATTGCTGAATGGATTTCGCTCTTGTAGATACTCGAGAACTGACAGAGTGTCCTTCCAGTCACGGGCTTGTCTTGCTGTGGTCATGTCCTTGTTTTGTTCGCCGGTGTTGTAGTTCACCCCTGTGAGCTCCTGCATTGCCTGGTTTACTTCTGCACAGGCAGGCATCGAAAGCAGCCACAGCAAGCGTTGTTGCTCCGTCATTCCTCGACCACGTGTGAGCCCTCCGCTGATCTTCAGACTTCTCATCAGCTTTAGGCCTTCCAGGCTTTGCTCTCTTGGAGATTTCCATGTTCATCTGCTGAGCCATGGGTATCTGCTTCTTTGTGTGGAAATTGACGCTGCAAGTCTGATGGTACACTGCATCTGCAGCCTGCAGGTCGTGAAAATGCAGAATTCGCGCCTTGACAGTACCTGGCCAATCATCTGCTCGTTCGCGACATGTTGGCAGGAGCGTTTCTTTGAATTCAATGGTCTTGACTTGAAGAACTTGCTGCTTCTTCCTCTTTCTTCCAAACGTTGCTGGTCTACCACAAAAAAGGCAATCAGTCTGGAAAGAGAACCTCTCCTCAGATGACCTAAGTACTTGCCTGTCATTGCTTGTGCTTGGCTTTGACTCTTCTTGCTTGGTGTCCTTGGCTATCTGTTGTGGGTGACAGTATGTGCGGCGACAGTCTTTGTGTACCTTTTCTCCAGGCACAGTGTGAATGCTGTCTTTTCTTGCGTTGCTGGCCTGGTTGATGGCAGAACTTCCCTTTTCTCCAAGAGTTGATGCCGTTGACCCTCTCTCGTCTATAGATTTTTTGCAGACGGCACACACTTCAGATACCTCCATGACTGAAAACAGAAACCACTATCTACACTTCGTAAACAGCAAACCCTTCATATTATCACAACTGAAAGATGCCCATTGCAAAAAAATATAACATGGAAAAATATTGCTCTTACTACTAACTGCACGCTTTCTTACAATACTTGTTTTACACAATTTTTGTTTTACTTAAAACGAAATCTTTTCAGAAGATATACAAGAATATCCTTTTTGACTCCAATAAAGAATGAGCATGACCTCTAATCATCAAAATAAGATCAGAAGCAGATTCCCCACTGCTAAAAAAAAAAAATACATCGATGCATTATGCATTATTCTTATCTTGTTGTCCCACAATGACCTTGATGGTGACCTCATAGAGTTTCTGTGACCTTATATCACCAAAATAAGATCAGAATTTGATTCCTCGACCTCAAAAACCCATAAAAAGTGGTCTTACTCATGATTGTTTTGCTTTTGATTTTTTTAATAACAATTGTCGATTAGACGGATAGCGGCCATATTGGATTTTGCTGATTTGAGAACTTCCCCCCAGAGGATCTCTGAAGACTTTTTTGGGGTCAAAGAGGATATATTCAGGGACACAAAACAAGTGAGCGAGTTTTTGTTGCAATTAGTGTGAGGTCTTAAATACAAAATGCCTGCACGATCACAGCCGTGGTTCACTCCGGCTTGTCATCGCAATCACTTTTTCAAACAGTATGATTGTGTTGGTTCGAGTGAGGCACATCATTTGTTTCACCTTACGAACAACCACTCCAAACGTGTATGAGAGAATGCCAAGCGACAGTATGCAGAATCTGTTTGTCATTCTATGTCAAATAAACATCTCGGTTCTCGAGATTTTTGGAGAATTGCTCATAGCATTCTCAACCATAATCAATCATCGATTCCTGTCCTCTTCAATTGCCCTGAAGTGCTTTCTTCTTTTGATAAAGTCGACCTCTTTGCTGAGCATTTTGCTGCAAACTCCACACTTGAAGACCACAGACAAACATTGCCTCTTTGTCTTTCCCATCTTGACACCAGGCTTTCCACTGTCATCAGCACATGCAGGAAAGTTGCTAAGATTATTCAAAGGCTTGACATTTCAAAATCGACTGCACCAGATAGAATCCCTGCAATTGCTTCGAAGATGTGTTCACTTGATCTGTCTTCTGTTCTCTCAAAACTGGATTGCTTTTGCATGTCAGTTTGTGTTTCCACTTAGCTGAAATCAGGCTTCTGTCGTCCCTGTCTTTAACGGCTCAGGTGAGTAATCAGATCTTTCCTACTAACTATCGGCCTGTTAGCCTTCTACCCATTATCAGCAAAGTGTTTGAATCCTTGATAAATCGACAACTCATGACTCATCTGGAAACCCGCAACATCCAAAATGATGTTCAGCATGGCTTTAGACATTAAAGGTCGACTGGTTGGCTGAACATGTAAATTCAATTCCCAGCATTCAATGACTGGAAATGTGAATCGGGCTTTGGATCGTCGTGGAGAAGCCAGGGTTGTTGCTCTTGACATCTCCAAGGCTAAATTATATGGCATTTCTGGAAAATTGCTTGGTACAATCTCTGACTTCCTTGCAAATTGTCAAAGCTCTGTGGTACATGAGGGACAGCAAGTAATCACCTGTCCATAACACATATGTAAGGTATCTGTGTCTCGTTCAACATCAACTTGTTTTCCAACCCCGTCTCTGGATTCTTCACCTTTGCAGGAACTCCCTGTTATCCCTCTGTTTGGAATGGATATCAGCTCAAACCTCAGCTCAGAAATGTACATCTCTTGTTGAGCTAAAAGCACCTCCCAGCGCCTTGAAGCTTATTTCGTTGCCAGTGATACCTTTCTCAAGCTGCTATGCTCCATCTATACAAGGCCACTATATGTCCTGTCATGGAGTATCATTGCCATATTTGGGCTGGTGCTCCAGCCTGTTACCTATCTCTTCTTGACAGAATCCAGCGACGTGCTGCCATTTTGGTGGGACAGGGATTGATATCATCCCTGGAACCTCTCTCAATCTGCCGCTCTGTTGCTTCCTTGAGCCCTTTCTACAGATATTACAACGGAATGTGCTCTGAGGGTCTATCAGGTTGTTCCACCTGAGCACACGTTCAGTTGCTCAACATGTTTGGCAGTTCGCACACTATAATTTGGCAGTTCATACAGTTCATACATTATACAATTCCCATCCATACACTATAACTGTCCCAAGGAGTAAGACTATAATGGAGAAGGTATTCTTCTGGTTTTTTCCCCCCTGCACAGCATCACTCTGGAACACCTTACCTGCATCCTGCTTTCCCCTCTATCCCAACCTCCCGCAATTCAAGAGGAATGTCAAAAGATTCCTCCTTTCTGTCTCATGTGTAATATCTCTACTTTCCTTTGTGTAGGCCTCACCTCGAGTGGCCTTGAAGGCTTTGTTGCAGGGCGATATCTCATTAAAAAAAAAAAATACGTGGGTGTGCATTGAGGGTACGTACCTCAGTTGGCACTGCCAAACCGTGCGGCACCAAAAGGAAACACGTTTTTAGCTGCGACGAGAAGCTCGATGAGAGCACCGCGTTGTTGTTGTTGTTGGGGTGCCTTTTTAGCTGCGACGAGCAGCTCTGTGGGAGGACCGCGTTGTTGTTGTTGTTGTTGGGGTGCCTTTTTGAATAGTGCATGCGCATACACTCGGACGTGCGTTGGTATGCGGTAAGATCATCGCTGACTAAAATCGCGATTTGTTTTTAAGAAACCAGAATAAATTTAGCAACAAAGACAACATGAATGTTTCCATATCGATCTAATTTCACAGAACTTGACACAAATTAGGTGTAATTATTGAATAGCGCATGCGCATACACTCGGTGTGTGTACCCCGGTTTAGAATAGGTACACTGTATCCCTGCGTGTCGTAAGAGGAGACTAAAAGGGTTGGCGTCAGGAAGGGCATCCGGCCACAAAAACATTGCCTCAAAAAGAGAACCATGCCAATTACAACTACATGTTGGCAGGGTACAGCCCGAAGTACCCCGTGGGGGACCCCAATCTCTCTCGTCAAAACTCAAGGTGGGGAACCCGATCGAAGCAAGGGTGGAAATCACTCCTTTTATGACGACGAAACGTCTGATGCCCGACGTGGAGATCGGTTTCTGAGGTTTGGGAAATGGAATGTAGGGACAATGACAGGGAGATCAGGAGAAGTGGTGGAAGTATTGGTCAGAAGAAGAGTGGACATATGTTGTGTGCAGGAGACGAGATGGAAGGGAAGTGGTGTGAGAATGGTGAAGGGTATGCAGGGACAGAAATACAAGTTTGTGTGGCAAGGGTGCCCAGAAGGTGTGAATGGTGTTGGTATCCTGTTTTCTGAGGAGTTTGCAGACGGTGTGGTGAGTGTGACTAGAGTGAGTGAAAGGTTGATGATGGTGAAAATGATGATTGGAAAGCTCTTAGTGAACGTCATCTCGGGATATGCTCTGCAGGTTGGTCGGAGCGATGAAGAGAAGGACAAGTTCTGGTGTGCAATGGAGAAGCTGATTGAAAACGTGAAAGATGAGGAAGTTGTTGTGGTAGGAGGAGACCTAAATCGACATGTGGGAAGGAGTATGGATGGTTTTGAGGGAGTTAATGGGGATAGTTCCTCAGTTCAGGAAAGAGGATAATAAGCTTGTTGCATACACGTCAGGTGGGTCGACGACAACCGTTGACTACCTGCTGGTGCATAGGTGAGATAGTGGGCACCTCCGGGAAAGAAAGGTGATCCCGAGGGAGGAGGCTGTTTCACAGCACCACTTGGTTGTTTGCGACATAAGGGTGAAAGGTGTGAGGAGAGCTCGGCGGGGGAAGTACCAACCGAGAATGAAGGTGTGGAGGTTGAAAGAGGTGACAGTGAGGCAGGCATTAATAGAGAGGCTGAGTATGGTAGAGGATGATGTGGTGGAGCTTGAAAGTGGTTGGATGTCAATGAAAGATAGTCTGTTGGTAGCCGTTGGTGATGTATGTGGATGGACAAAAGGACCACGGAGGCACTCGGAAACATGGTGGTGGGATGATGAAGTCAGAAAGAAGATTGACGAGAAGAGGAATAAGTTCAAGGAGTGGCAGAAGGCTCGGGGTATGGGGGCAGAAAAGGCAGAGCATGAAAGTTATAAGGCAGCCAAGAAGGCTGCAAAGAAAGAGGTAGCAAAGGTGCAGGAGGCATGTAAGAACATGTTCGGAGAACGCTTGGATTTGGAAGAGGGTCAGAGAGCGGTATTCAGGATTGCAAAGCAGACAGCGAAAGAGGTGTGATGTGATGTGGGTGAGTTGCTTGAAGGATGAAATGGGACAAATCGTTGTGGGCCCAGATGGAATTAAAGGAAGATGGAAGAGATCTATGGAAATGCTGTTGAATGCAGAGAATCAATGGGATGGCAACATAGAGAGTAACCCAGTTTTAGGACCAGCAGAGAAGATAAACGAGAAGGAAGTTGGGGGAGCGATAAAAGCAATGAAGAGTAGAAAAGCGGGAGGGCCGATGGGAGTTGTGGGAGATATGTTGAAAGCAGCGGGAAGTTGGGGTGTGAAGAGAATGACAGAGATCTGCAATCTGGTGGTGGAAGAAGGCCACATTCCAGTGGATTGGGAACTGAGTACCCTCGTCCCTCTATACAAGGGGAAAGGTGACCCTCTGGAGTGTGGCTCGTATCGAGCGATAAAGTTACTGGAGCATGGAATGAAGGTATTGGAAAGGGTGTTGGAGAGGAGGATAAGAAAGAAAGTGAAGATTGACGAAATGCAGTTTGGATTCATGCCAGGAAGAGGAACGACAGACGTGCTTTTTATTGTGAGGCAGTTGCAGGAGAAGTACATGGAGAAGAGGAAGAAATTGTTTCTTAGGTTTGTTGATCTGGAGAAAGCATTCGATAGGGTTCCACGTGAAGTAGTGACATGGGCATTGAGGAAGTTAGGAGTGGAGGAATGGTTGACCATGACCAGAGTATTGATGTCAATGTACAAAAGCGCACACAGCTGCAAGGACGTAGGACGGGAACAGTGGTGAGTTTGAGGTGAAGGTGGGAGTGCATCAGGGGTCTGAACAAAGTCCACTACTATTTGTAGTTGTGATGGAGGTGCTGGCTCGGAACGTAAAGGAGGGTTTATTGTGGGAGTTGTTGTATGCAGATGATCTGGTGTTGATTGCAGAAAGTATGGATGGACTGAAGGAGAAGATGAACAAGTGGAAGGAATGTATGGAGACAAAAGGTCTGAAGGTGAGTATCGGAAAAACGAAGGTGATGGCAAGTGGGAAAGCATGTGGTGAGGTGGAAAGAACTGGGGCGTGGCCGTGTCCTGTGTGCAGGAAGGGTGTCGGAGTGAATTCCATTCAATGTACAATGTGTGCTGAGTGGGTTCATCAAAAATGTAGTGGTTTGAGAGGGTCATTAACCAGTGTGGCAGCTACATTCAAGTGTAAGGTGTGTACAGAGGGAGCTGCAGATGGAGGAAATGTTGAGTTGGATCTTGGAGATGGTGTGAAGCTGGAAGGTGTGAAAACATTTTGTTACCTAGGAGACATGCTGAATGGAGAAGGTGGATCAGACTCGGCAACGGTTGCGAGAGTGAGATGTGCATGGAAGAAGTTTCGGGAACTGAGTGCCGTGCTGACGAGGAGGGGGTCTCGTTGAAGCTGTCAATTAATTAAAATTTTCGCACCCACATTCTCCGAATTTCCTAGAGGGAACTCCGACGTGTTTTCCACACCACTGCTCATGCTGCGGAACCTCTGTGGACGTCACACCCATAAGCGCCACCCTGTAACCTTCACCACGCCCACTCTCGCACCGTGGTGCTTCCCCCAAACAATGCACACTCGCAAGCCTCTTCCTGGTTGAGCACACACAACTTTCACACCCGGCCGTCTCACGATCCCTCGCACACCATTTATTCACACAATGCACTCCACAGTCATTCTCACTCCATTCACACACATGGGTCACCCCATGATAGTTTACACACGACTTTACATATGAGCCATCCTGCCGAGGTTCCACAGCTGAATTTGTCATTCATGTCAGGTGCACCATCCGTGCCACGCACGCTCAGCCGCACACCATTCCTTGGGAAATCTTTGTTCAATCATCTGCACACGGGCATTTCTCCCGGCATGGACCATTCACACACCGTGACATGCAGTGCATTGAACTCTGACCTCCCTTGTTCCGGAACGGATTACAAACTTGTTCTTTTTAATCTCCCGCACACAGGACCAGAACAACAACAACAACAACAACAACAACATGCATTTTAAGGCCATTTTCCCTGCAAGAGCGGGGGTTAGCCTTGCGGGCCCCATGACAATCTTCTCCATTTTGCCCTATTTTCTGCATCTCTCCTTGTTAACCCCCTTGCCCGCATGTCTTCTTCCACCGTCTTTAGCCAAGTCTTTCTCGGTCTTCCCCGTCCTCTACTTCCTTCTACATTTATTTCCATCACTCTTCTCAACCAGTCACTTTCATCCTTCCTCAACACATGACCAAACCATCTCAACCTGTTCCTCTTCACAACATCAATCACAGGCTCTATTCCCATCATCTTTCGCAATTCATCATTTGTCTTCCCCTCTCTCAACGATACTCCGCACATCCACCGAACCATTCGCATTTCCACCCTTTCCAGCCTTCGTTGCTGCTCTACATTCATGACCCATGTCTCGCTCCCATAAATCATAACACTTCTCACACATGCAGCATACACCTTTCCCTTCAGCTTCAACGACACTCCCCTCCTCATCAGCACGCCACTCAGTTCCCGAAACTTCTTCCATGCACATCTCACTCAAGCAACCGTTGCCGAGTCCTGATCCACCTTCTCCATTCAGCATGTCTCCGAGATAGCAAAATGTTTTCACACCTTCCAGCTTCACGCCGTCTCCAAGATCCAACTCAACATTTCCTCCATCTGCAGCTCCCTCTGTGCACACCTTACATATGAATGTAGCTGCCACACTGGTTATTGACCCTCTCAGACCACTACATTTTTGATGAACCCACTCAGCGCACATTGTACATTGAATGGAGTTCACTCCGACACCCTTCCTGCACACAGCACATGGCCACTTCCCAGTTCTTTCCACCTCACCACATGCTTTACCACTTGCCATCACCTTCGTCTTTCCTATATTCACCTTCAGACCTTTTGTCTCCATACTTTCCTTCCACTTGTTCATCTTTTCCTTCAGTCCATCCATACTTTCCGCAATCAACACCAGATCATCTGCATACAACAACTCCCACGGTAAAACCCTCCTTTACAGTCTGAGCCAGCACCTCCATCACAGCTACAAATAGTAGTGGACTGAGTACCGACCCCTGATGCACTCCCACCTTCACCTCAAACTCACCACTGTTCCCGTCCTTCGTCCTCACAGCTGTGCGCGCTCTATTGTACATTGCCATCACAACTCTGATCAACCATTCCTCCACTTCTAACTTCCTCAATGCCCATGTCAATACTTCGCTTGGAACCCTATCGAATGCTTTCTCCAGATCAACAAACCCGAGAAACAACTTCTTCCTCTTCTCCGTGTACTTCTCCTGCAACTGCCTCCCAATAAAGAGCGCGTCTGTCGTTCCTCTTCCTGGCATAAATCCAAACTGCATTTTGTCGATCTTCACCTTCTTCCTTATCCTCCTCTCCAACACCCTTTCCAATACCTTCATTCCATGCTCCAATAACTTTATCGCTCGGTACGAGCCACACTCCAGAGGGTCACCTTTCCCCTTGTATAGAGGGACAAGGGTACTCAGTTCCCAAACCACTGGAATGCGGCCTTCTTTCACCACCAGATTACAGATCTCTGTCATTCTCTTCACACCTGAACTTCCTGCTGCCTTCAACATATCTCCCACAACTCCCGTCGGCCCTCCCGCTTTTGTACTCTTCATTGCTTTTATCGCTTCCTCAACTTCCTTCTCAGTTATCTTCTCTGCCGGTCCTAAAACTGGGTTACTCTCTATGTTGCCATCCCATTCATTCTCTGTATTCAACAGCATTTCCATAGATCTTTTCCATCTTCCTTTAAGTCCATCTGGGTCCACAATGATTTGTCCCACTTCATCCTTCAAGCAACTCACCCCCATCACATCACACCTCTCTTTCGCTATCTGCTTTGCAATCCTGAATACCGCTCTCTGACCCTCTTCCGAATCCAAGCGTTCTCCGAACATTTTCCTACATGTCTCCTGCGCCTTTGCTACCTCTTTCTTTGCAGCCTTCTTGGCTGCCTTATAACTTTCATGCTCTGCTTTTTCTGCTCCCGTACCCTTCGCCTTCTGCCACTCCTTGAACTTCTTCCTCTTCTCATCAATCCTCTTTCCAACTTCATCATCCCACCACCATGTTTCCGAGTGCCTCGGTGGTCCTTTTGGCCATCCACATACCTCACCAATGGCTCCCAACAGACTATCTTTCATTGACATCCAACCACTTTCAAGCTCAACCACATCATCCTCGACCCGACTCAGCCTCTCTTTTAATGCCTCCCTCACTGTCACCTCTTTCAGCCTCCACACCTTCATTCTCGGTTGGTACTTCACCCGCCGAGCTCTCCTCGCACCTTTCACCCTTATGTCGCAGACAACCAAGTGGTGCTGTGAAACAGCCTCCTCCCCCGGGATCACCTTTCTGTCCCGGAGGTGCCCCCTGTCTCGCCTACGCACCATCAGGTCGTCAACAGTTGTCATCGACCCACCTGACGTGTATGTAACAAGCTTATTATCCCCTTTCTGGAACTGAGTATTACAAATCAACAAATCAGCTCCATCAGCAAACTCCAAAATCCTTTCACCTTCTCCATTTCTCACACCATATCCGTAACCCCCATGAACTCCCTCAAAACCGTCCATACTCCTTCCCACATGTCCATTTAGGTCTCCTCCTACCACAACAACTTCCTCATCTTTCACATTTTCCATCAGCTTCTCTATCGCACACCAGAACTTGTCCTTCTCTTCATCGCTCCGACCAACCTGCGGAGCATATCCCGAGATGATGTTCACCAAGAGCTTTCCAATCATCATTTTCACCATCATCAACCTATCGCTCACTCTGGTCACACTCACCACACTGTCTACAAACTCCTCAGAAAACAGGACACCAACACCATTCACGCCCTCCGGGCACCCTTGCCACACAAACTTGTATTTCTGTCCCTGCCTACCCTTCACCATTCTCACACCACTTCCCTTCCATCTCGTCTCTTGCACACAACATATGTCCACTCTTCTTCTGACCAATACTTCCACCACTTCTGCTGATCTCCCTGTCATTGTCCCTACATTCCATGTCCCAAACCTCAGAAACCGATCTCCACTTCGGGCTGTACCCTGCCCATATGTAGTTGTTATTGTCATGGTTCTCTTTTTGAGCAATGTTTTTATGGCCGGATGCCCTTCCTGACGCCAACCCTCTTAGTCGTCTCTTACGACACGCAGGGATACGGTGTATCTATTCTAACCAGGGTACACACCGTACACACTGGTCCAAGTCAATTCATGTAAAACTAAAAGCACAAGGATGGCCGAGTCGTCCTCCCAAATACATTACACATACAAGCTCCTCCACAAGCTTGGGATCACCATTGATAACAAAGAAAAGGTTCGTTTACACTGCACGTTAAGTAGCTAAGATGGCCAGGCGTACAGAATGTAAACGCAACACTTTCGAAGGTGATGATGCACGAAAGAAAATGCTTGATGCTTGATGAAATGAAAATGAAAATGCTTGATGAAAATGCTTGGTGCACGAAAAAACGATCAATAAACTATATTCCCAAATGGAGCACTACCAAACATACCCAAATACAGACAAAGGGAAATCCAACTGAAAAACAGAGGTGTGATTTAGTCGGCACTTAGTCTTAAATCGGCTGGTGTATCTCGTCAGGAATCATCAAAGATCGTCCGAGGCCCTGGCGTCTTTGCGCATGAAACACACTCCTTGGCGCGAAGTAGGCCTTCCGTGTGAAGCGAACGGCCTTGGCGTGCAGCTCGCTCTTCCCAGCCGTGCTTGTCCTCACGATGTCTGCACGGAAACCACAGCTCTCTGTCCACAGTTCCCCTCCTCACGACCGACCCCAGCAAGACGTCAGAAGACGACCGCTCCTGATGAAGCCGGGACCCGAACTCGCATGACGTGAGAATGTCTTGCCTGATCGATGTACCTCCAAATTGGCTGGTGTATCTCGTCAGGAATCGTCAAAGATCGTCTGAGGCCTTGGCGGGAAAATGTGTTCGTTGGCGCGAACTAGGCCTCGCTGCGTGTCCGCTCCATGCACAGTTTAAGAAGGTCCGCAGGACGAACCGCCGTCCGCAGGACACAGGACCGCAGGACACAGGACCAGAACATACAGCTATTTTATATTTTTCACGCTCGGGCGGCTCAACCCTCCTGTTAGTCAAGCTAACGGTTACCCACGTCTGGGTCTGTGCATGACCCGTACTCTCACGCGTTCATGCACTCCACTCTGCACGCTCCCGGCACACACCCTTTCACACCATGCATTCGCTCCAGCTGACACAGCCTCACCTCATCGTGGTCCGCTTTGATCGCTCATATCCTCTCCACCTGCACCTGACATGCGTTATCCCAATCTTTACACTTTTTGCTGCACATTCCATGATCTCTTCCTTCACATTCTTTGCCCTCCAGCTTGTCTCTCATCATTCTTCTTTGCCTTTATCCATTTCATCTTTTATCTTTATTATTTCCCGATTTGAATCCTTTGGTTCTTCTTCTGAGATTACTTTAGTGTCTTCCATTCGTTTTTCATTTTCCGTTCTATCTTCTCCATTGTTCGTCCCATTTTTTCTGTCTTCTGTGTTTGGTCATCATGTCCCATTTTACATTCCTTCTTACTTGCCAACATTTCCCTTTTTACGTCCTTCTGAGCTGCCCTTAGATCCTGCATTTCTTCTGATTTGCTTGTTCAGTTCTTTTTGCCCATCTGCAAGTCCTTTTACTCCCTGTTTGGGTTAATTTACCTCTTGTTTAATCCCATTTATCTCCTCAATCATTCCAGCCTCACCTGCCCTCATCTCATTACGTTCACATTCTTCCTCACCTCACCTAACCTCATGCATGTCACCCTTTATGCCAGCCAGCCTGGCTCTCCTCCATTTTCTTCATCATCTGTTCCATAAGATGACTAATCAACAACATCAAATGGTCGCTGCCAGACTGCGATGACAAGGTGACCCACTATTCCGTGCCATTGGTGCTGCCTTGTCCAGGGGCTGGTGGATCCAAAACCTTGATCTTTTCTACCCCCGCTAATTCACCCCAGATACATTTTTATGAAATTCCAACTTCTTTCCTGGAAGTCCTTGCAGGGTCCATATGTTTTATACCTCTCCCATCTCCCCCCAAGCCCTCTCCCTCCCACACTTCTCTCGATGTCCCTGCTCTCAAATGTTGTGTTTGTGTGCTTCCCCCTCTGTCCCCATATTGTCTACCGCTCCCCTTATTTTGTGTTTTATGTGTCGGTTTGACTTTTCATGTGATTAATGTTAGCTCTTTCGCAAGCCTCGATGTTGTATGCAAAAAAAAAAAACCCTCAAAACCGTCTATACTCCTTCCCACATGTCCATTTAGGTCTCCTCCAACCACAACAACTTCCTCATCTTGAGAGAGGAGGCTTGGGTCCTCGATCGCAATCAGCACAATCACTGCTGCCCTCATCCTGGTCCTTCTCCCACAATGTTACATTCATGTACAGCTTCCTGGGCCATTAGCTCCTCCATATCCTCCTCAAGTAAGCCCACTTGATCCTGCTCACCTTGACTTGACAAAGCTGGACAATTTTTTAAAGTCCAAGTTCATCCTACACACCTTACAATTTTTGGTGTGCCACTTATAGCTCCCCATTTTAGGATCTCACTCCTGACATCAATTGTTCTGGACGCAGGGTTCTCCCTCTTTTAACGAGAGAAAAGTGACCACAGTGTGATCACCAGCTGCGACGTGTAGAATCATGAGGATATCCGTTGCAATATGCACGAACAAATTCGACCAGTCATAAAATTATGCGCATGCACTCGCGTCTTTTTGTCTTTCAGTTCTGGTCTTGTCCTTTGTTTTGCGACGCAACATGCTTCATCAATTGATTACACCTAATTTGTGTCAAGTTCTGTGAAATGAGATTTATATGAAAACATTCATGTTGTCTTTGTTGCTAAATTTATTCTGGTTTTTTCAGACAAATCGCGATTTTAGTCCGCGATGTTCTTACCTCATACCAACGCACGTCCGAGTGTATGCACATGCAACAACAACAATCAGTCATTTTAAGGCCATTTTCCCTGCAAGAGCGGGGGTTAGCCTTGCGGGCCCCATGACAATCTTCTCCATTTTGCCCTATTTTCTGCATCTCCCCTTGTTAATCCACTTGCCCGCATTTCTTCTTCCACCACCTTTAGCCAAGTCTTTCTCGGTCTGCCCCGTCCTCTACCTCCTTCTGCATTCATTTCCATCACTCTTCTCAACCAGTCACTTTCATCCTTCCTCAACACGTGACCAAACCATCTCAACCTGTTTCTGTTCACAGCATCCATCACAGACTCTATTCCCACCATCTTTCGCAATTGATCATTTGCCTTCCTCTCTCCCAACGAGACTCCGCACATCCACCGAACCATTCGCTTTTCCACCTTTTCCAGTCTTCGTTGCTGCTCTTCGTTCATTACCTATGTCTCGCTCCCAGAAATCATAACACTTCTCACATTCAGCATACACCTTTCCAGGGATTATCCTGGGGGATTATAGCAATGGGAGAAAATCTCCCTGTGTACAAAACAATGAGATTTTTTTCCAAACACGATGGGATTATACAAAATTAAATTAAAATTGAAATTAAATTAAAAGGGAAACCCATGCATATACTTAACATGAATTGGCTGGTGTATATATATGAAACAGCAACACATTGACTTTTAGAGTGTATCAGTGTTTTGTTTTTAACATTAAACACTAACAGTAAGCACGTTTTCTTTACAATATAGTAAATATTCATTTTTTGGTATCTGAACAGTAATTACTTTTGACATAAAAGATTTTCTCTGATTATGCGTGAAAATTGAAACCATTTAACTGATATAATCGAAAGGAAAAAAAAGTTTAAAGTTTTTACCTGATACTTGGGCCGTGGGAATCTTCCTCTCTGATAGATGTTGTTGGATGGCTTTAAATATGCCACTTCCCGTTGCCGAAGTGATATGCAGATCCGTCAAAAATAGAGTGAAGGGCGTCATAGTTTTTGGATCCAAAATTCTGGCTGTTACACACAGCTTGTGATGTACAGCAATGTCTGTACTCTCGTCCATCATCTATCTATAATTCCACTAATCTCTGTCTGTGTGTGTGTATGCGACCGCTGTTTCTCGACAACTACCGGTCCGATATACTTGAAACTTGCCAGGTATATTGCTGGGGACCCGAGGATGTGCCTTTTCAAGGTTTCATATTAATCGGACAAGTAGTTACCGAGCTATGTCCAAAAAACGATTCAACCAATCAGAGAGCAGCGAGTTATCACGTGTGCCGAACGTGGCGAACAGACTCTGCCTCGGACGGCACATTTGAGAGCGTATTCATTTATTTCACGTTGGCAAACTATGTTGCCGCTATGTTGGCGTTAAACTATGTTTTAAAACTAATTAAAACTAATTTGCGATTCTTTCGCTTTCCTGCGCGTTTGTGCACGCTATGGCGATTTCTTTACCAAACTCCGCAAGCCGTTCGCTTTGGACCAAACCATTTCATGTAAATAGAGGGGGGGGGGGGATTCTCACCGTACTCGCAAGCCGTTCGCTTTGGACCAAACCATTTCATGTAAATAGAGGGGGGGGGATATAATTTTAGATAGAGATATAGTACGGGCATGCCCTAGTAATTGTAATGGCAGGTGACTTGTGGAGCTTCTCGCTGACGGATTTGTCAATTGTTGTGGAAATGGCATCCAGAAAACCACAGGCTGATTTATAACTCGCATATGTCACATGTTTGTTCACTTTTAAATTCTCCAGATTTGTGGTATTAAGCTCTGACAACAAGGTCAGCAAGCTGTTATACTTAGACAGGGGAATTGCTTCCTTCGACATCCAATACACCACTTTCAGACACGTCAAAATACTTTCCTCTTCTTTTGATTTAGACCCTCAACCGTGAGTTGAAGATTTGTTCTCGCCAGTGGTGCTGCAATCGCTCGTTGGTGATCAGATGACGATATATGTCAGGTTATTGTAGTCGTTTTGAAATTATTTGTACCTTCACTTAGACTGTTGACCAACTTCTCCGATCTACACAGTGAACAATACATTTTGTTCTGATCGGCATCATATTTCAGCCAGTCTCCGAATTTAAGGACCCAGCTATCTTGAAACGTTATTAAAGTTTTGCCGGAAGTAGATGTCTGCACTGTGGTGGCCCTGGCCACTGTCCCGCTTTCGCCCTGCACACAGTCACTAGCTGGATCATCCTGGTTGTGCTCGGTGTTAGAACTACTGCTGGTACCTATGAAGAATCGTTTTATGCTTTGCCCATCAGGCTGTGGTTGCGGAGGTCTCTTTTTCGGCGGCATTTTCGGAAAACGCGTGATCCAGAAACTACTGCACACAGCGAACACGTGGTTGCCGAAAAGCCGTCGTTTAATGCCGCAAAATATTGTCACGGCTACCGCAAAGCGTGAAAGTGAAATTAAAACGGCTACGGTCTGTTTACAGTTGAGAATAGCTTCGTCTTTGACAACTTCCAGACCTGACAAAAGCAGTAGTAAGTACACGATTTCAGCCTGTTTCGCCTGAAAACTACACCGTGACAACTGACACGCTCCATGCGATTTTTTTTAATTTTTTTTTTTAAATCGCTCTGGCCAAAATTGTATGCGATATTTTCCAACTTTATGCGAGAATATCGCGGAATCATGGCCAAAGTCAATCCCAGCCTTTCCCTTCTGCTTCAACAACACTCCCCTCCTCGTCGGCATGCCACTCAGTTCCCGAAACTTCTTCCATGCACATCTCACTCCAGCAATCGTTGCCGAGTCTGATCCACTTTCTCCATTCAGCATGTCTCCGAGGTAGCAAAATGTTTTCACACCTTCCAGCTTCATGCCGTCTCCAAGATCCTACTCAACATTTCCTCCATCTGCAGCTCCCTCTGTGCACACCTTACTATTGAATGTAGCTGCCACACTGGTTAATGACCCTCGCAGACCACGACAATTTTGATGAACCCAATCGGTGCACATTGTACATTGAATGGAGTTCACTCCGACACCCTTCCTGCACACAGCACACGGCCACTTCCCAGTTCTTTCCATGTCACCGCATGCTTTACCACCTGCCATCACCTTCGTTTTTCCGATATTCACCTTCAGACCTTTTGGCTCCAGACATTCCTTCCACTTGTTCATCTTCTCCTTCAATCCATCCATACTTTCCTCAATAAACACCAGATCATCTGCAAACAACAACTCCCACAGTAAACCCTCCTTTACGTTCGGAGCCAGCACCTCCATCACAGCTACAAAGGGTAGTGGACTTACTACCGACCCCTGATGCACTCCCACCATCACCTCAAACTCACCACTGTTCCCGTCCTTTGTCCTTACAGCTGTGCGTGCTCTTCCGTACATTGCCATCACTACTCTGATCAACCATTCCTCCACTCCTAACTTCCTCAATGCCCATGTCACTAATTCACATGGAACCCTATCAAATGCTTTCTCCAGGTCAACAAACCCAAGAAAAAACTTCCTCTTCTCCATGTACTTCTCCTGCAACTGCCTCACAATAAAAAGCACGTCTGTCGTTCTTCTTCCTGGCATGAATCCAAACTGCATTTCTTCCATCTTCACTTTCTTCCTTTTGACAAGGAAATTCGGAGATTGCCGAACTCGTTCCCAAGACTTGCCCCTTCTGCTTGTGACCTGAGGGAGGGAGAAGTTTTTGTCTTTACCTGGAGGTGATCAAATCAATTCCCCTTTAGAAATTAGGGTTAGGGCAATTTCTGTTGATGGCGTGTGCCGTGCGTAGGTCGGATACGCACGTGAGCGAGCACGTCATACGTCACAGCGAGTGTGAGTGGCATCCGAAAAGTGTGGACAACGTAGTGAGTGAGTGGGCAACTTTTTGGGAGAACTGGGGACCGGCCGAACGTGGCCGCGAAGGGATCGGCCGAGGTCACGCGACCGATCCTGTGTCTTAATTGTGGAAGAAGAAATGCGGGCAAGGGGGTTAACAAGGAGAGATGCAGAAAATAGGGCAAAATGGAGAAGATTGTCATGGGGACCGCAAGGCTAACCCCCACTCTAGCAGGGAAAATGGCCTTAAAATGCATGTTGTGTGTGTGTGTGTTGTGTTCACTTTCTTCCTTTTCCTCCTCTCCAACACCCTTTCCAATACCTTCATTCCATGCTCCAATAACTTTTTCGCTCAATACTAGCCACAGTCCAGAGGGCCACCTTTCCCCTTGTATAGAGGGACGAGGGTACTCAGTTCCCAAGCCACTGGAATGCGGCCTTCTTTCACCACCAGAATACAGATCTGTCATTCTCTTCACACCCCAACTTCCCGCTGCCTTCAACATGTCTCCCACAACTCCCGTCGGCCCTCCCGCTTTTCTACTCTTCATTGCTTTTATCGCTTAGCCTGGTGTTGGCTTAGCGGTTAGGGTGCCGGCTTGGGATCCTAGGATCCTGGGTTCAAATCCCGGTCGATCGCTGAATTTACGCCAGGGGGGTTGACTCAGCCTGTCATCCTTCCGAGGTCGGCAAATTGAGTACCAGCTTGCTGGGATGAATGATCACAGTGTGTACCCCGGTTTAGAATAGGTACACCGTATCCCTGCACATCGTAAGAGCGTGACCAAGGGTTGGCGTCAGGAAGGGCATCCGGCCATAAAAACATTGCCTCAAAACAGGGAACCATGATTGTCATGGGGCCCGCAAGGCTAACCCCTGCTCTAGCGGGGAAAATGGCCTTAAAACGATCATTCATTCATATATTCATTGCTTTTATCGCTTCCTCAACTTCCTTCTCAGTTATTTTCTCTGCTGGTCCTAAAACTGGGTTACTCTCCATGTTGCCATCCCATTCATTCTCTGCATTCAACAGCATTTCCATATATCTCTTCCATCTTCCTTTAATTCCATCTGGGTCCACAACAATTTGTCCCACTTCATCCTTCAAGCAACTCACCCCCATCACATCACACCTCTCTTTCGCTATCTGCTTTGCAATCCTGAATACCTCTCTCTGACCCTCTACCGAATCCAAGCGTTCTCCGAACATTTCCCTTGATGCCTCCTGCGCCTTTGCTGCCTCTTCTCTTTGCAGCCTTCTTGGCTGCCTTATAACTTTCAGGCTCTGCCCCCATACCCTTCACCTTCTGCCACTCCTTGAACTTCTTCCTCTTCTCGTCGAGCCTCTTTCCAACTTCATCTTCCCACCACCATGTTTCCGAGTGCCTCGGTGGTCCTTTTGCCCATCCACATACCTCACCAACGGCTCCCAACAGACTATCTTTCATTGACATCCAACCACTTTCAAGCTCAACCACATCATCCTCTGCCATACTCGGCCTCTCTTTTAATGCCTCCCTCACTGTCACCTCTTTCAACCTCCACACCTTCATTCTCGGTTGGTTGAAACCAAAGCTTTCAGAATCATTGGAATCTCCTGCGATGAAGCTAACTCCGAGGGCCTTTCACTCACTCAACGCAGGCAGGTTGGTGGTCTTTCTGTTTTCTACCGACTCCTCTCCGGCCTTGCTCCCCCAGCTCTCTCTGTGCTCTGTCCCCCAAATATTCCCACAGGTCGCACAAGATCTGTCAGCAACACTCTTGGTTATACTGCCAAAATCTAGGCTCTCTGCTCACCTTCACTCCTCTTTTCTCCTGCCTCTGGAACAAACTCCCCCACTCCCTTCAATCCCACGCCTCCCTCCAGGTCTTTAAAACAGCTGTTCACCACCATCTCTTATCTTCCCCCATCCAAAACCTGTTTTTTTTCTACCCCCGCTAATTCACCCCAGATACACTTTTATGAAATTCCAACTTCTTTCCTTGAAGTCCTTGCAGGGTCCATATGTTTTATACCTCTCCCATCTCCCCCCAAGCCCTCTCCCTCTCACACTTCTCTCGATGTCCCTGCTCTCAAATGTTGCGTTTGTGTCCTTCCCCCTCTGTCCCCATCTTGTCTACTGCTCCCCTTATTTTGTGTTTTATGTGTTGGTTTGACTTTTCGTGTGATTAATGTTAGTTCTTTCGCGAGCCTCGATCTTGTATACAAAAACCCCCCCCAAAAACACCTCAAAACCGTCTATACTTCCCACATGTCCATTTAGGTCTCCTCCTACCACAACAACTTCCTCATCTTTCACGTTTTCCATCAGCTTCTCCATTGCACACCAGAACTTGTCCTTTTCTTCATCACTCTGACCGACCTGCGGAGCATATCCCAAGATGACGTTCACCAAGAGCTTTCCAATCATCAACCTTTCACTCACTCTCGTCACACTCACCACACTGTTCACAAATTCCTCAGAAAACAGGACACTAACACTATGCACGCCTTCTGGGCGCCCTTGCCACACATACTTGTATTTCTGTATAATACTTGAACACAAATCGCCTTCTTCTTATTTCCAATAATCTCCAGTTTAGCAGTACTTGGACATGTTAAATGGGGTGGTGTATAAGGGTGATGCAGAAGACTGCTTCAATTGGACTTAACATTCTGAATTTTTATTTCACAATCTTTAACTTCATTATTATCTTTAAATTGAAGTATACCTTCCATGGCGTAACATGTTCGATGAACTCCCGAGATGGTTCTCAAACTCATTTCCCTGCAAAATACTGACACTGATTTATACACAGGTGATGTCTATCCTGTAAATGTGGAAGGCAAACAACACGACAACGATTCATCTGTCACAGAAGGTTCAAAATGTGCTTCTGCAAAGGAAGGTTCAGATGATATTGACATGACAAACGGAAGTGCTTCCTGTTTTGCAACTGGTGAGTGGAAACATAAAAAAAGAACATAAAGCCTTTTGTATGGAGAAAATATAAAAATTTCCAGAAAAGTGTTAAATATTTTGCATTTTGATTTTGACAAAAAAGAAAATGTGTTTTTTGTTTCTGTAGAACAATCAAGAAGTAATATGGGACAAATAAGGTCCATTGGCAGCTTGACAGTGAGGAAGAAGCCTTTTTTGAAGAAACAATCACGAGATCAAGTCTCGCTTCCTGTAAAATACAAATACTTGTCTGGGCCTCGCAACACCAAGATTAATATGAAATTAAACAAACACAGAAAGGTTCAAGAAAAGCGAATATGTTATCAGTGTAATGTGTGCAGAAAGGATTTTGCTTCAACGAGTAAAATCAAAATACACATGAGGATCCACACTGGAAAACGTCCTCACAAATGCTCTGTATGTGATAAAGGTTTCTCTGCAAACAGCCATTTGAAATTACACATGAGGGTCCATACAGGAGAGCGACCACACAAATGCTCGATATGTGATAAAGGTTTCTCTCAAAACAGCTATTTGAAATTACACATGAGGGTCCATACAGGAGAGCAACCTTACAAATGCTCGATATGTGATAAAGGTTTCTCTCGAAGCAGCAATTTTAAATCACATATGAGGATCCATACAGGAGAGCAACCTTACAAATGCTCGATATGTGATAAAGGTTTCTCTCGAAGCAGCAATTTTAAATTACATATGAGGATCCATACAGGAGAGCGACCTTACAAATGCTCTGTATGTGATAAAGGTTTCTCTCAAAACAGCTATTTGAAATTACACATGAGGGTCCATACAGGAGAGCAACCTTACAAATGCTCGATATGTGATAAAGGTTTCTCTCAAAGCAGCAATTTGAAATTACATATGAGGATCCACACAGGAGAGCGACCTTACAAATGCTCATTATGTGATAAAGGTTTCTCTGTAAACAGCAATTTTAAATTACATATGAGGATCCATACAGGAGAGCAACCTTACAAATGCTTGATATGTGATAAAGGTTTCTCTGTAAACAGCAGTTTGAAATTACATATGATGATCCATACAGGAGAGCGACCTTACAAATGCTTGATATGTGATAAAAGTTTCTCTCAAAACAGCGATTTGAAAAGACATATGAGGATCCATACAGGAGAGCGACCCCACAAGTGCTCAATATGTGATAAAGGTTTCTCTGTAAACAGCAGATTGAAAAGACATATGAGGATCCATACAGGAGAGCAACCTTACAAATGTTCGATATGTGATAAAGGTTTCTCTCTGAACAATAATTTGAAAAAACATATGAGGATCCATACAGGAGAGCAACCTTACAAATGCTTGATATGTGATAAAGGTTTCTCTGTAAACAGCAGTTTGAAATTACATAGGATGATCCATACAGGAGAGCGACCTTACAAATGCTTGATATGTGATAAAGGTTTCTCTCTGAACAACAATTTGAAAAAACATATGAGGATCCATACAGGAGAGCGACCTTACAAATGCTTGATATGTGATAAAAGTTTCTCTCAAAACAGCGATTTGAAAAGACATATGAGGATCCATACAGGAGAGCGACCCCACAAGTGCTCAATATGTGATAAAGGTTTCTCTGTAAACAGCAGATTGAAAAGACATATGAGGATCCATACAGGAGAGCAACCTTACAAATGTTCGATATGTGATAAAGGTTTCTCTCTGAACAACAATTTGAAAAAACATATGAGGATCCATACAGGAGAGCAACCTTACAAATGTTCGATATGTGATAAAGGTTTCTCTCAAAACAGCGATTTGAAAAAACATATGATGGTCCATACAGGAGAGCGACCTAACAAATATTCGATGTGATTTTTTTTTTTTTTTTTTTTTTGTGTATTGAATCGAGGCTCGTGAAAGAGCTAACATTTATTTCACAAACAAATCAACCCGACAAACAAAATATACAGGTTTCTCTCAAGGTATACGGGCTCTCAAAATAGCCATTTGTAAAGTCATATCAAGATCCACACAGCAGAAGTGAAATCTGAAATACCAAGATGTGAAAAATGACGTCGAGGATTTCAAGATTGAAGAAACCTGAAATTGTACCAGTGATAGTCGGAGCAACAGGAAATCCGGATGTTCAAGAAAACCCCAACTGAGCGCTTAAAAAGCATTCCGGGGAATATCACGACAAACATGCAACAGGTGGAGGCTGTCAAAGGTTCAGTGAGGATTCTAAAACGAGCCCTTGGAACAAAGAATTCTGGGGAATATCACGACAAACATGCTGCAGGTGGAGGCTGTCAAAGGTTCAGTGAGGATTCTAAAACGAGCCCTTGGAACAAAGCATTCTGGGGAATATCATGACAAACATGCTGCAGGTGGAGGCTGTCAAAGGTTCAGTGAGGATTCTAAAACGAGCCCTTGGAACAAAGCATTCTGGTGAATATCACGACAAACATGCTTCAGGTGGAGGCTGTCAAAGGTTCAGTGAGGATTCTAAAACGAGCCCTTGGAACAAAACTATGAGAATAAAGTTTCACAAACTGGTTCATGAATAATGATCCTTTACCGAAAAAGGAGGTGGAGATTTTGATTTCTGGGAGACTTTCTCCCACCTCCTAAAACCCGCATGTTGAGATAACAACCAACGAGAGCGTCCTGACAAATGTTCCGTTTGTGATAAGGATTTTATTTCAAAACGGAGCTTGAACTTCCAGAGTGCAACCCACCTGGAGTGCTCGCGTAAAAAAGTGCTCCGACTGTGGGAAGGGATTTGCTGATAAAAGGTTTGTTAAATTCACGTGGCATTACCTGTGCGAGGTTGTACGTGCCCCCACCCCCCCTCCCCCTTGTAAGCGTTCCTGAGCAGTCGGCAAGGTATTCAGTGAACCAGGAAGGAGAAAGCTATCGTGTAAGCGTACAGACCTTTGGGCACATACCTTGTGAGCACAACTCCTCAGAGTACCTACCACCTGTATCCAGAATGTCCACAACAATGATTGCACACTAGTGCCAAAAGACAGCAAGAATCTCAAAATGCTAAGCCCATCCACGTCCACTCAACTCAAACTGCAGTTAAAGAAAATGACACATTAAAAAAAATATGTAAAATTTCTTAATTTGATTCTCCACGTTGTCATCACAGCAGATTGTTGAAAATTTGAAGCCAAAATCTCAAATGCCATGGTAACAAAACTGAATCTCTCAACATGATCTTGTATCTCACTGTGCTTCTTCCAGGGCCTTCCTTCGGTTGTCAATTTGTAATTCTTGTCTCTGTCCTTCCCATGTTTCCAGCCAAGTTCCATTTGAGTTTTTTGATCGTGACCAGTGTCTCGAAAATTTGTTTTCTCTCTGATTTACTTGTTTTTCTTGTCCCTTTTGGTTGTGCTCAGATGGAATCTTTCCATGGTGGTTTGGACATCAATTTTAACTCAATCTTTGCTGTAGTCCATGTTTCATTGCCATGTGTGATATGGGGAGAACATCCTTGCTGTAAAATTGTTTATCAGAAGAAGACTCCTGCCCATGTTTTTCATGAAACTTGAATTTATGAAGTGTGTCACAATAAAGAGAGCTTCTCAAAGTGTAAATGCCCTGTCTGTGTCATTGTGAATATGTAATGGGTGCATGATCAATTTATATTGTCAGTCAGTGGAGAGTTTGGAGTTGTCCACATCCCCATGAGTAATCCTGATCAAACCGAGAGTTGTTCACCAAACCAGGTGAAAGCCTTGCAGAGATAGCATTTACCATCATAGCTTGACTGCACTTCATCCCATCACTCATTGATCTCGAGCAGCTCAGCTTCACAGGCCCCAACGTGGAAGGCCACACAGCTAGTTGCGCCCACATTTTTGTCAACATCAATGGAAAAGCATTGTTAATGGAGGGAATACCTTTGAACACAGAACGTAAACATATTTTTAACAGTATCATGGTATTTTGAACCAATTTCAATGGTTGCTCAAAGACAGGGCAGCATGTATGTACAATCATACTGACAATCATAAGACTTCAAACAAAAAAACAATATACCTATTTTGGGGGGCAACCCCCTCTCCCATGCCCCACCCCACCCGATTTTGATAATGCCTTGAACAAACCTTGGTGTATCATGGGTGATGAAGGTTGTGATCAAGTTTCATCAAAATTGTGTGTAGTTTCTGAGAAAAGAACAAATACTTATTCTGCGGGGCAACCCCCCATGGACCCCCTTATACCCCGACTTTTTAAATGCCAGGAACAATCGTTGGGACATCACGGGTGATGAACAGAACGTTATGGTGAAGTTTCATCGGAATTGTAAGTGTAGTTTCTGACAAGAAAGTAAATTCCTATTTTGGGGGGCAACCCCCTCCCCTCCCCAGTGGCTTATCGAGGAAAAATGACGCTCGGGCGAGATGTCAAATTTCTGCCCCTCACAACTCACATGCTGAATTCAACACAAAGCCCAATGAAATAACTTTATTACAAATCAAATTAGGTGCAGTGCATTTGCAAGTTAACAGTCAAAGTTTTGTTTTCTGCCATTGTTTTGTTTTGTTTTCAGAAAATTGTGGAAATTATTTTATAAAATGAATCTTTGATAAAAATTGGCCCAACTTATTCAATAGGATGACAGACGTATTCCAAAAGCATACATGCAATGTCAGTTCCACATCTTCGCGTTCGCAGAAGAAAAACATAGGTGCAATACACCTGTTGCTCACCTGGCAGAATAAACAGTATGCTGCACTGACTGAAGTTATTGTTACGTCGGTAGGGTAAAGCAATATCTAGAGTCAGGTAGATCTGAATAGGTAACATGCTTCAACTGTCGCGATAGGGAATCTACCTTTCATAAGTTATATGTTAGTCGGGTTAAGATGTCTGCTTGTGAACATACCAGGATGTTTGAGTGTTAGATCGTGTAAGGATTAAGATAAACCCCTGTGTGTCACACCTGGTAATCAAACCTTTGCCCCTTATAGTCTAGGGCGATTAGTAATTTCGTGTTTTTTGTTTGTTAAAATTGATTTAGCAATGGATTCTGCTTCAGAATATTATAGAGATGTAAAAAAAATAGGGTTCCATTTTTTATTTTACGTCTAATAGGTAGTAATTCGAAGAAATCCAAGATGGCCGCCATAAAATTTGGAAAATACACTTTTGTGCATATCTTTGTATCTAGATATCATATAAACATGAATAATATGTCCTTTTATATGTTTTCAGACCCAAGGAAGCCATATCTGCCATTGTTTTTACAGAAAAATGCAAGGAAATTAAAATAGTGGGCAATATACCAGCCAAAATGGAGACGGCCGTCGTGAAATCGGATCGTATAATTTCCCAATTAGAATCGATTCAATAAACAATCTTCACTGATAACATTTATTTTGAATACACACACACGCACACACACACACACACACGCACACACATACACACACACCTAAACATAAACGATGAATGAACATAAACGATCACATAAACGAATGCCTCATTCATCCTCATCCATATCTATCACACGCGGTTCATTGATGTTTGCTTTGTTGTTACAACTGTAACCCACACACCCACAAACTTCAGTACAAGGAATATTGTTATTGCGACAGCTACATCTTCCCATACACCCTTTCTTGCACCCACAGTTCACGAGATTCATTATTGCTTCTGGGGCTGGAGGATTCAGGCATCGACTTGGGGCATAAACCCCATCATCCGAAAGTAACTGCCAACCATACTCGACAGGTGATGGAAGGGACGGATGGCTTTCTGCTGCCTTTCTCCATATCATTGCGATATAATGTGCTCGCTGAACGTGTAACTTTAGCGAACCAGTGGTAGGTGGAAGACTCTCTCCCTCAGCAGCACGGTTGGAGAATAAGAACCAGCGAAGCTCGTTTACTTTCGTGTGAACTTTAGACTTGTACAGCAGACAGACGAAGCGTTCCAGCTGGGAACACACTTCTGGTGACGGATCAGTTTGTCCCAAAGACTCCAGAGCCTCCCATATCTTGTTGTCACATGTCATGAAGACCTTAAACCACCAGTCCTTGCTCCTGCCAGCGAACCTTCCAGACATGTCACTTCCCGTGAATGCGTGGAATCCAAGTATTGCAGACGCACGTTTCTCTCCTAGCATGCCATGAATAGGTTGGACTGCAATGCTCCTCCTCAACTTTCCCTTCCCAGTGAGAAACCTCGTAGCAGGTGGTAGATCGTGAAATCTCTGAATCAGTAGGAGGAAGATATCGGTATCTGGCGAATCAATGATAACTTCTGCATCTTTGTCGACTGTGAGAGCATGCAGAATTAAGAGTGTATCGGCCTCTTCTTGGCTGTGCGTGAGTAGACTGTCTGGAACTTCAGTGTTGCCCGTGGTCTTAGTTCCTGATGTCACCATGAACTTCTTCAACTTGTTTGGATGAGCCTTGCTGTAAGATAGACACTTCACAGCCAAGTACTCTGTAAGCTCTGCCTTGGTCTTCACATTGGAAAGGAAATCTTTGAGTGAAATCTTCTGGATCAATGTACTATCCCTGACGTGATAGTATGTTGATTTCCCCTTTGTCCTCTTTAGGCGCATTTTGTCTTTCAGTGAGTTATCGATGTATCGGTCGAATACCAACCTCACGTCATCATAATGCACGGCAATATTTTCGAGGCGTTCAATGAACGATTGAGCAAAGTCACTGCATGTAATCATTTGTTCTGTTTTGGAGATCCCGTTAACAAGAGCCATGCCATCAATGATTATCACTCTATGGCGAGAAGTAGTCTCGTTTTCATTGATCACTCCTGATCTTGTGGTTGTGTCTGGGTTTTGGCTGATCTGAGAGGGTTCCTGCAAATTTTGGCTTGAGATTTCATAGTCAGTTGATGGGTCATTAGTTTCTTCCCCAGCGTGTGCTGCTGCATCATTCAAAGCGGCAATTCCCGCGTCTTGATGCTCATTGATTTCTGTCGAAATAGGTTCTCCTGGTGGATCATGTACATCCTGCTCTTCAGGCTCAGCCAGATGCTCAAGTTGACGAAGGATTTTTGCCTTGTCGTTTGCCAACAAGAGGGATCCATCAGATGCAAATAAAGAACGTGGAACGATGCCAAATTCATAGGTGCCAATACATTCTTTCAGGTCGAGCTCTGGTCGGCTCCGTGAGATAACGATGAACCTCTGCAACAATCCTCGCTCTTCTTTGACTTTGATCAGCTTGTCGCCCGATCTCACTTCTGTTGTGGCATTCGAACTCTTGAATGTTCGAAGTTTTCTTTTCGTCATTTTGTCCCACACAGAAAGTTTTCCCTCAGCTAAACGATCTGTGGCAAATTGCTGGAACATCTGTTGTCCGATCTCGTCGCGCTCTAAGATGTCGCTGGACACTTTTTCATTCATGACTTCTTTGGTGAGCAGGTTGTAGACCTCGTCTACTTCCTCTTCCATAAATGGATCGCCATGTTCACGGAACACCCTAGAAAGCTTGGAGGCATGGCTCATCACCCGGGAAAGCTTTCCCCCCGTGATTTCGTGGTGTTGTTTTCTGCTCTGGTTTTCACCAAGACCATATCCCTCCGCAAACTCGTGCAGTGACTTTGACAGCTCAGGTGCAATGAGGAAGAACTTGTCAAGCGCCTTCTCATTTTGAGTTATCCCTACGATTCCTCCAATCACCTTCAGTGTACGGTTTTCTTGCTCAATGCCATGGTCTGGGGCTATTGATGTGAAGCCTGCCAATCCTTTTGTCACACAGAAGTTCCCTTTCATGAATTCCCTCCACAGTTCTGGGTGCTGCTTTTCAGTCTCCTGCATTGTTGAAATGTAGAGAGGGAGCAACCGAGCATAGTTTAGATGATCGTGCTTGATAGCTTGCTTGATATCATGTGGTCTTTGAGCTTTGTGGAAAGAATCTGCTCTGGCTTTGTTTTGTTTGAGGGCCGGCTGAAATGAACATCGGCAATGTTGTCTAGGATCAATTGTTTCAGGTATGGCTTATAACTATGGTTGTCTGAGACCGGAAAGTCGTGCTCCTTAAGTAAATTGACATAGGTTACATGAATTTCATTCATATTCAGCACAGCATTTTCAGTAGTATCATTCAACGCAGTTTCAACAATTTCAATGAGTTCAAGGTCTGATAACACCTGACCAACGTTAACATTGGTTGTTTCTGTTTGTTTTTCCGTCTTAACTATAGCACGTTTGGCCTTAACTACACATGGTAAATGATATTTCATGTCCTCAGCCATTGCTTGCAATGGGTCAGGCGAACTTATGACACTGTTCAGTCTCACTTTCAGATTGTCATTACTTGTTTCTTGGCCAATGTTTCTGATCTGGAGTCCCATGTTCTTTGTTGACACATTGTGTAGTTCACTTCCTCTGTCTTCCTGGCATATGACACATCTGAGCGCGTCAAATGTCTGTTCTCGGGAACACCTTCTGGATGTTGACGTGCTTTCCCCTAGATCACTAGAACTTGGTCGTCCTCTCTTTTTCAGTCGGATTTCTGCGGCACTGCCTGATGTTGTTCCTTTCTCAAACCTAGCCTTTGCTCGATCAATGTGCATCTTATTGGTAACATCTTTGTAACAAGCTTTATGGTAGCGGAGACCTTTTGCGAGCAATTCTTCAGCAGAGGAATATTGCAAACGTCTATTCAATGATGCAAACTTTGTTTCACCATACGTGTACTGTTCCTCAGCACCTGCCATCAGTTTCTCGACAGAGGAGAGTTTTGGTTTTGTTACAAAGGTTGTATAGTCTGTTTGCCCTATGGCCATTTGGCATACAAAACAAAGTCCGAAATCTACTGACTTCTCAATCTTCCTGGGTGGTGAGTCACTCATCTTGAAGGTAGGTGTAATTTTCTAGACACTCTTGAACTGTCGTCGGTCCTGCAAAGATAGATACTACTATTCAGATTCACATTTCGTCAACACAGTCAAAACCAGACCTTAACTAGATGGTGGAAACTTAATTAACCGATTTCATGCCGGCCGACCCCACTTTGGCTGGTATATGTCCACTATTTTATTTTCCTTGCATTTTTCTGTAAAAACAATGGCAGAAATGGCTTCCTTGGGTCTGAAAACATATAAAAGGACATATTATTCATGTTTATATGATATCTAGATACAAAGATATGCACAAAAGTGTATTTTCCAAATTTTATGGCGGCCATCTTGGATTTCTTCGAATTACTACCTATTAGACGTAAAAGAAAAAATGGAACCCTATTTTTTTTACATCTCTATAATATTCTGAAGCAGAATCCATTGCTAAATCAATTTTAACAAACAAAAAACACAAACAATATTGTTATGACATATGGGCCTGCACTATTATGGCAATGCACACCAACATAAACACTTAGACAGGCCCTGCAGTGCAACATTAAATAATTCCCTTCCCTGACGAGGACTTTGGAAGAAAACAGGCAAGGGGCCAGTTCGGGTCACCGCCGCATTGGCCGCAGCCAGCTACACATCTGGCAGGCCTTGGAACATGGAGTGACACGAGCTATCACCACGCTACAGGCCTGTGATTGATCAGCGCGGTGGGCGCGAACCTCCAGCCAACGAATGCTGGAGGCGCGAAGCTGGAAGGTTCGGTGGAGGGCACTGATTAGGTTGCGGGCCAAGGCTGACGTCACCGCCGCAAGGTTATATCAGGGCGCGCCGAACGACATTTGCGCTCTTGCACATAGGGTTCGCTCTTGCACAGCACGTCCCTCTGGCCCTCTTGCACGTCCAGCTCGAACCCTTGTGCTTTCTGGCTGTCTCTGGCTGTCTTGTGCTCTCTGCGCTTCCCTTCTTTGTCTTGGGATATCTCTGGTGGTCGTTGGCTCACCATCTTCGTGGTGCTCGGAGCGGTGCTCAATGTTTTGGAGCTGAGAGTTGTCCACGGACCTCGTTGGCGGTTGACGAGGAGCCTGGGGTGGGCGTTGGCTCGGGCCTTCGCGGTGCAGCGGAGCTTGGAGCCAAGTGGGGACGACAGATCACAGACAGATAAGGATGCAACACAGAACATTACATGACGAGACATTTCCTTTCGTAATCCATTCCTGTGTGGCGTATTTGAAGTGCGGTGTGTGGGATCCCAAATTAGGACTTTTATTTGATTACCGTCGCGTTTCATTGCACATGCACACGGCAGTGACGCTTAAACTGCCTACCTTCTGGGAGGCTCACGCGGCTGTTTGGTTCGCCCAGGCGGACTCCCAGTTCGCCCTGCGAGGCGTCACCGCGGACGACACCCGCTTCCACCATGTTGTGGCGGCGCTCGGTTCCGCCACCGCAGCCCGCGCCTTGAGCCTCCTCCAGCACCCGCCGGCTGCTGACAAATACGACGCGCTGAAGACGCTCCTCCTCGGCGCTTTCGCCCTCTCACCGGCAGCACGCGCACGGCGCCTGCTTGACCTGCCCGAGCTCGGCGACACGTGCCCGTCCGAGCGCATGGACTATATGCTCTCGTTGCTCGGCGAGCACTCTCCGGCATTCCTGTTCCGGGAGCTGTTCCTTCGCCAGCTGCCTCACCCGGTACGCCTCGCCCTGGCTGGCACGTTGATCACGGATTCCCGCGCCCTCGCCAGGGAAGCCGATAAGATCTCGGCGGGCCAGCACATCGGCGCAGTTACCTGGAGCCCGCCGCCGTCCGAGACAACGCCCACGACGCCCGAGCGCCCTGCGTGGTTGGAGGCCGAACTGCCGGTGCAACTGGCGGCCGCCACGCCACACCGCCCGCTTCCGACACGACGGCCGGGGCCTCCACCTGACCGGGCGTGGTGTTATTACCACGCCAGGTTTGGACACAAGGCTCGGACGTGCCGGCCCCCGTGCACTTTCGGCAGGCCGGGAAACGGCCGGGCCGGCGTTCATTCCCAGCCATGAGCGCCGGCCACTCGGGCAACTTGCTGTTTATTCGGGACAAAGCGTCTGGACGGCGTTTCCTGTGCGACACCGGCGCCCAACTGAGCGTCATACCTGCCTCCGAGCAGGACAGGCTGGACGCAGTTTGCGGCCCCTCTTTGGTCGCTGCTAATGGCTCGGCCATACGCACTTTCGGCCCACGCGTCGTCACCCTCTGCTTCGGCAGCCAGCGCTTTCAATGGACTTTTGTTACCGCCAGCGTCCCCGTGGCTTTGCTGGGCGCCGACTTCCTCTGCATGCACGGGCTGCTGGTCGACGTCAAACGACGTCGCCTTGTCCACGCCGAGACCTTCAGCTCCCTGGCGTGCACAATGAGCAGCTCCGCGCCGACCGAACTGGCGTGCGCCCTCCCGGCAACGAACGAGTTCGCTCGCCTGCTCGTGGAATTCCCGGCCCTCACGCGGCCGACGTTTTCGGCCGTTGCGGTGTGGCACGGGATCGAGCACCACATACCCACTACGGGCCCGCCGGTCTACGCCAGGGCCCGCCGCCTCGACCCAGCCAAGCTCGCCGTGGCAAAGGCCGAATTCGACGCGTTGGAGCACCTCGGCATCGTGCGGCGCTCCGATAGCGCGTGGGCCTCGCCACTGCACATCGTGCCAAAGCCGGGGGGTGGATGGCGCCCGTGTGGCGACTACCGCCATCTCAATGACGCTACCACCCCCGACAGGTACCCGATCCCGCATATTCAGGACTTTTCCGCCCGTTTGGCGGGACGGGTCATCTTTTCGAAAATTGACCTGATACGGGGCTACCACCAGGTACCTGTCCGGGCGGCCGACGTCCCGAAGACGGCCGTCATCACGCCGTTTGGCCTGTTCGAATTTTTGCGGATGCCGTTTGGCCTCAAGAACGCGGCCCAGGCGTTCCAGCGCTTGATGGACGGCGTGCTGCGCGACCTGCCGTTTCTTTTCGTCTATCTGGACGACATCCTCGTCGCCAGCACGTCCCGCGCCGAGCACCTCCTCCACCTCCGAACACTGTTCGGTCGCCTCAGCGAGCACAGCTTAATTGTCAACCCGGTCAAATGCCACTTCGGCGCGACGACCGTTGACTTTTTGGGCCACCGCATCACCAAGACCGGGGCCGTGCCGCTGCCGACCAAGGTCGAGGCCATCACCACGTTCCCGCGTCCCCGTTCCATCAAGGCCCTCCAAGAGTTCCTCGGCATGGTGAATTTTTATCACCGATTCGTGCCCCGCGCTGCTCAGCTCATGCGGCCCCTTTACGAGGCCCTCCGGGGCAAGCCGGCCAAGCATGACATTGTTTGGGCCGCGGCCATGGACGCGGCCTTCGCCAGTGCCAAACGGGCCCTCGCCGACGCAACGCTGCTGGCTCACCCGGTGCTCAACGCGCCCATCGCCCTCACTACGGACGCCTCCAACTACGCGGTGGGCGCCGTCCATGAGCAATGGGTGGACGGGGTTTGGCAGCCACTCGCTTTTTTCAGCTGTCAAGTCCGGCCGAACGAGTTAAACTACAGCACGTTCGACCGCGAGCTGCTCGGGCTATTCCTGGCCGTTCGCCATTTCCGACACCTCCTGGAGGGCCGCCCGTTCACGGCTTTCTTCGACCACAAGCCGTTGGTCTACACAATGGCTAAGGTCACGGAGCCGTGGTCGGCCCGCCAGCAGCGCCACCTCTCCGCCGTGTCGGAGTTCACCACGGACATCCAGCACATCGCCGGCAAAGACAACGCCGTGGCCGACTGCCTTTCGCGGGCCAGCGCGAACGCGGTCCACCTCGGCGTGGACTTCACGCTCATGGCGGAGGCCCAGACCGCCGACCCGGCATCCAGGCCTTGCGGACCGCCATCACGGGCCTCCGCGTCACCGAGGTGCCGTTCGACGCCGTGGGCACGGCCCTCCTATGCGATGTCTCCCTCGGCCGGCCTCGCCCCATCGTGCCCGCTGGCTGGCAGCGCGCCGTGTTCGACGCCATCCACGTCCTGTCCCACCCTGGCACGAAGGCATCCCAGAAACTCGTCGGGGTGAAGTTCGTCTGGCATGGCCTCAGGAAGGACATCCGCGACTGGGCCAGGACGTGCCTCGCGTGCCAGCGTGCAAAGGTCCACCGCCACACCCAGGCACCATTGGCCCCGTTTACGGTGCCCGAGCGTCGGTTTGACCACGTGCACGTCGACTTGGTGGGACCTCTGCCCCCCTCGCGAGGGTTCACCCACCTCCTCACCATGGTCGACTGCACCACACGGTGGCCGGAGGCCATCCCATTGGCGGCGACGTCTGCGGCTGAGGTGGCGCAAGCCTTTATCGCCACTTGGGTTGCCCGGTTCGGTGCCCCCTCGGGCATCTCGTCCGACCGCGGCCCCCAGTTCACCTCAAAGCTCTGGGCCGTGGTGGCGCAAGGGCTCGGGGTGCAACTACACCGCACCACGGCCTACCACCCCCAGGCCAATGGCCTGTGCGAGCGCTTTCATCGCTCCATGAAGGCCGCGCTCCGGGCCAGCCTCCACGACGGCGGCTGGGTCGACAGACTCCCCTGGGTCCTGCTGGGCCTCAGGACGGTGCCCAAGGACGACCTGCGTGTGTCCTCGGCGGAGCTGGTCTTCTGGCAACCACTGCGGGTACCGGGTGAATTTATCCCCGACTCCACGGCTCCTTGGTCCGCGGCGCAACAGCGCTCCGCCCTTCAGGAGACCGCCCGGAGGTTTGCCCCGGTGCCAACGGCACACCACGGTTGCCCGCCTTCCCACGTCGCCCCGGAGCTTCGCACGGCAAAGTACGTGTTCATCCGGCACGACGCCCACTGGGCACCGCTACGGCCCCCGTACGACGGGCCCTTCCACGTGCTGGAGACCGGGGACAAATTTTCACGGTCGATATCGGCGGTGCCCCGGATCGCATTTCCGTGGACCGCCTCGAGCCGGCCCACCTCGATCCGGACCACCCCCCGCCAGCAGCTCTGCCTCCGCGTCGAGGCTGCCCCCCGGCGGTCGGACCCCCAGCACCCCCGCCAGCAGCTCTGCCTCCACGTCGAGGCCGCCCCCCGGCGGTCGGACCCCCGGCACCCCCCAGCCCCGCTACCCCCCAGCCCTGCACCCATCGCCAGGGGACGTTTTGCCCGGGTCATCCGGCTTCCCCGCAAACTCACCCTTCAGGTGCGCGGGAATTCTGGGGAGGCGCGTGTGGCGGGCTCAAGGGGTAATAATTCTGTGCACCAGTGGGTGGCGCGAGCGCCCAGGCGGGGACCGATGGCACATGCCCCGCCCTTCGACCGATCGGCCACGCCCGGGGACTAGGCGTGGCCTCGGCACATATATGCGGGCTCTAAGCTCGAGCCCGCTCAGTGCTGCAGTTCGAGCTTTCGAAATAAAGACTTATTTGCATTTCGAAATAAAAACACCGGGCAGGGGACGCCCTTCCCACCCAAGGATGGGCTCATCTTTACAACCCTCCTACTCCTGCGCGCTGCTCGGGTACCCCAGAAGAAAGTGAAAATTAATCTCTCCACAGCCCGCCCCACCGCAGGAGGTGGGGAGATTCTCGCCAAATACAACAACTTACCAATCAAAACATTCTTGACCAAAACATCCTGTCGGATCTTTTCCAACACGTCCCTCCCTCTCGAACCACTAAATTTCGCCCCTCCATGGTTAGGCGACGAGACTGCCAAGAAGCGACCTCCAATTCCATTCCCCCAATGACCGTTCGCCATTTCTCAGCGGCCACGCCGCCTGGGTCAAAGCAGACCCCGAGGATCTTTAATCGATCTCTCCGCTCCGTGTACGGGCAAGGGGGGCCGGAGCCCGTCCTGTGCCGACCAAAGTGCATGACCTCACTCTTCTGAGGATGGATTTTAGAAGGAGGCCAACCCAAAACGCTCGCAGAGACCCACCAGTCTGCACATGGCGACTGCATCGGTGACAAACACCGACACGTCGTCCATGTACAGACTCACCTTTAGGCGCTCCCCATGGGTTCCGGGAATCCACAACCCAGGGAAGGATGGGTCCGCTCGCAGTGCACAAGCAAACGGTTCAATACAAAGGACAAAAAGGACTGGTGACATTGGGCAGTCCTGCCTGACCCCAGAAGCGACTGGGAAGGCTCCCGAGAGGTGCCCGTTGACCAAAACACGGGCTTCAACGTCCCTATACATCAGGTCCACCCAATGCATCAAATTTGGCCCAAAGCCAAAACGGTCCAAAACGGCCATCATGTATTCATGTGACACTCTGTCGAAAGCCTTCTCCTGGTCCAAACTGACTATGCTCAGTGGGAGGCCTCTCTCCTCCGCCAGCTGGATCGCCTCTCGAACCAGGCCCAGGCTGTCGGACACTCTGATCTGACAAGTCTGATCAGCACAAGTCTGATCCGGGTGCACGAGGTCCACCATGACACCGTGCACCCTCTTAGACAGCACCTTTGTTAGTATCTTGTAGTCGACATTCAACAAAGTGATCGGGCGCCAGTTGGACAGATCCTCCCGATCACCCTTCTTGTGCACGAGGTTTACGACGGCCGGCGCATCGAATCTGGAAACCTCGCAGAGGTGGCTAGCTCCCTCACTACCTGCAGATAGTCCTCGCCAAGGACGTTCCAAAGGCGGCGATAAGAGCGCGGCCAATCACCCCGGAATAATTTCTTCTAAACGAAGGACCTCGACATTCTGGCTCTTAATAAGGAACCCTAATCCTGCCGCACTGTTAGTGTTGCTTCCGGACCAATTCGACTCTCCGTACCGCCAATTTGCACGGAGGTATCCATACTCACCGTGCGGAATATGGCATTCCTGCAACAGGCAGACATCCCATTCAAAATTGCACAGTTCTTCAAAAATAGCGATCCTCCGGACCGTGGTACGAACTCCCCGTACGTTTAAACACGTTAATTTAAAGCTCATAGGTGTTAGTGTATTAATCACCAACCCTAGTGCAAACCACAAAAGGGGAGTCATAGGACTTATGAAGCTCCTCCCTCCTTGCCAAAACACGACGAGCTACCATTCTTCCTCCCCCTGCGGTTCTTCCCGCAGCCGGGAGCCACGAGGGTGCCCGGGAGCCAGTCCCCGTCTATGCAGACATTCTCCCCGGGTAGCAGGGCGAGGTCCTCCTCCTCGGGGGTCAAATAAATTACCCCCCCCCCTCGCCCGCCGTCCGGGGAAGAAAGCCACCAGTCCTCCGCGAGCAAACCCTCCTTGAGGCCCATGGCCACAGCTGCCCCCAGAGGAGGGGTGAGGTCAACGGGTGTGGAACGACTCACGGGGGAACGGGAACGTGAGCGTTCAGGGGAAGACTGCATTTGGGCCCTCCCCCGGAGACCTGCTGCGGCCAACCCCGACTGCACCCCACCCCTACCACGAACAGGCGATGCCCCAGGCCTGGATGGGTCGCTTGACGCACGGGGGGCTCTGCGCCCCACAGGGGTTTTTTTCTTCGACGTTCTTGAGGTCTTTCCCTGTGGGGCTTTGCCCAGAGGAGCTTTCCCTTTGTCCTGGCCCCTCCTCCGACGCTTTTTCTCCACCCATTGTCCGGGGTCGCTTTGTTCATAGCCGGAGGAGGAGCCATCACTTCCAGCCTCCGGCAGCGGGGGTTCTGGCACCGAGGATGTTTCTTCTGACCCCGCCACCGGAGCCACCATTCTTTGTGCTTCCTCCCCTCCCACCGCAGTGGGCCCGACACCCGGCGAAGCCACATCCAGGTCCTGATCTACCCCTCCCTCCTCCATGTTCTCCTTTCCCTCCAACGCCCTCCCTTTACTTTCTACAGGGCGGGGGGCTGACACACACACAAACACATTAGTCCCCCCCCCTTCCCGCCCCCAGATGAAATACCCTCCCCCGTCCCTTGGGCAACACCCTCCCCCGTCCCTTGGGCAACACCCTCCCCCGCCCCTTGGGAAACACCCTCCCCCGCCCCATGGGAAAAACCCTCCCCCACCCCTTGGGAAACACCCCTCCCCCGATCCTTGGGAAACACCCCTCCCCCGCCCCTTGGGAAACACCCCTCCCCCACCCCTTGGGAAACACCCCTCCCCCACCCCTTGGGAAACACCCCTCCCCCGCCCCTTGGGCAAACCCCTCCCCCGCCCCTTGGGCGAACCCCTCCCCCGCCCCTTGGGCGACCCCCTCCCCCGCCCCTTGGGCGACCCCCTCCCCCGCCCCTTGCGGCGACACCCTCCCCCGCCCCTTGGGCGACCCCCTCCCCCGGCCCTTTGGCGACCCCCTCCCCCGGCCCTTGGGCGACCCCCTCCCCCGCCCCTTGGGCGACCCCCTCCCCCGCCCCTTGGGCGACCCCCTCCCCCGGCCCTTGGGCGACCCCCTCCCCCGGCCTTGGGCGACCCCCTCCCCCGCCCCTTGCACCCTTAGCACGCTCCTCAAACGTCCCAATGTGAGGTACTTCTCACGATGCCGACTGCCCCGAACCTCCCTGGTTCAGTCTCTTTCCACAAGCACCATGAGTCAAAGATGCGCCACCACCCACGACCAAGCCAGAACAAAGAGAAAATGTGACCATCTCCAACAACCACCAGCACAAAGAAGCGAAATGCGACTGCCTCCAACAAACGGCAGGACAAAGAGAAGCGAAATGCGACCGACTCCAACAAACGGCAGGACAAAGAGAAGCGAAATGCGACTGTCTCCAACAAACACCAGGACAAAGAGAAGCGAATGCGACTGTCTCCAACAAACACCAGGACAAAGAGAAGCGAAATGCGACTGTCTCCAACAAACACCAGGACAAAGAGAAGCGAAATGCGACTGTCTCCAACAAACACCAGGACAAAGAGAAGCGAAATGCGACTGTCTCCAACAAACACCAGGACAAAGAGAAGCGAAATGCGACTGTCTCCAACAAACACCAGGACAAAGAGAAGCGAAATGCGACTGTCTCCAACAAACACCAGGACAAAGAGAAGCGAAATGCGACTGTCTCCAACAAACACCAGGACAAAGAGAAGCGAAATGCCTACAAATGCCTACAATGCGAAATGCCTACAACCCGGGCCTACAACTTTTATTTAGTGTGACACGTAGGTGTAGTTCCCTCTACTTTTAACCTGACCCTGAGTGCGACAGTTTAAAACATAAAATAAATATGTCCCGCTGCTCCATGCACCCTGCCTAACAGACTCACGCCCACAGTTAACCGAATTTCGGAATGGTCTTCAAACTATACACTGACGGTGGGGGAGCATTATTTACAGTTGACGCTACTTTTATTTACAAAACGTAACCCAGGACCTGTAATTGTTCTTTCTGGGGGGGAGACAGTCTGTTCTGCATCAATGAACCATGAAAGCACCTATAACGCACCAACACACCCTCAAGCACCAATCGGTGCAGTCATCATAGTTCATCAGTGTTCAATAATAAAAATAAAATCAACAACCCCTAACCCTGCAGGTGATCTCTTGCTCTTCGGCTCCCTCTGCTGGCTATTATTATTTCTTCCAGTTGTCTTTTATTTGCTGGCGGCCTATTTGTGATAATAAAATGCACCTAACGTGTCCGTTTTATTTTTCTTTATTTATGGCCCACAGGGCCGACTAGTGTGGGGCATCGGTGCCCTGTGGCCAAGGTCCGCCAGCAAGATTCCGGGCCTTCATGGCCGGTTCCAGCAGAGGGGCCATGCCCCCAACCCATGGGGTCCATAAGTGGTGCTCGGCCACAGACATGTTGTCCATAATGTGGTGCATCGATGCAGACAGCTGGTTCTGAGAGTTCCGGGCGCACAATGGCCGACTCACGCACGCTCCCCTCGGCGCCCAATGGCGCACAGGTCATGTGGGAGACAAAAGGGGGAAGACAAATGAGCGAGGGGTAAGGTCACAAGGGTACACATCAATAAGGCAATGCAAGGCGAAATGCGTACGGAGAGCGAAGTGAGAAAGCTCGTCCCTACCGTACGTCACCCCTCTGTCACCTACACTACCCTTGCCCTTACCCCATATTTACAAAAATCTACACATTTACAAATTCGTCACTACTGTCACGTCTTCCCCATATTTCTTCTATACCAAATTCGTCACCACAATCCCTCTACTTCAAAATTTGCCATCACCCAATTCATCATCACTCCTCATAAGGAGGAAGAGATGGAACAACAAAGCACAATGTCAAACCCACGTCATGATGCGTCTCACAATCCAAAACATTTGCACATAAAAATAACAAAACATGGCATGGTGTGGAGTTACGTCACCTCAGGTGAGTGGATGCAGATGGTGCGAGGAGACTTCAATCCTAACTATCCTCTAAATGACTTTAACACCCTTTACACTACCCGGGGTCTCTCCCTGCCAATCCATTGGCCAACTTACACTATGGGTTCTAAAAACCAATTCCCATTGACCAAACTGTGGTGCTTCTCAATTTGGGGTCTCACTCCCCCGATTCATCTCCCGGTGCCCTTGCACAATTTCTGGGCTGGGATGTGTAGCTCTCCCAGCAGGTCTACCCACCTGCACACCTCCACCACTGCAGTTGCCACCCGAGCTTACCTAGCTCCTCACCCTAACCTATCTAATTGGGGAAGGCCCCTCCTGGCTCTGTCACCCCTTGGTGCCCTCTGGCACTGGGCTACCCGGGTCCGTCCTCCGGATCCTCGGGCCCCATCCACAACTACCCTACCGGCTCCCAGAGCCCACCTGCGGCCTCACCTGGCCGACATCCTCACAGTGGTGGAGTGCCCAAACCAACTACACACACTAACAGGCTACACGCCCAGCCATTTCCACAACACTAATGCACCCATCCAAATACCATTCTTCCACCATGCACCACAGATGCCAATATCCAACCACAATTTACCTGTACCCTCTACCTAACACTTACACTACCCGCCCCGGGTATTCGTGATGGGGGTCCACTCTTCCCCCATTCACACCTTCGCACCATCCACTCCACTCCATCGTTTCCACCATACTCACTCCACGACCAGCCACTCCAATACTCCATATACTCCACACTACCATTTATTCCATACACCTGTTCCTCATACCTGTTGTTGCACACCTGTGCACTCACACCTGGTGCCACCTGCACCCTCCTCCTCTTCCTGGACCATTTGGTCAACACAACTCCCATCACCTTCACTCACTCATACACAGTGTATGAGTGAGTGAAGGTGATGGGAGTTGTGTTGACCAAATGGTCCAGGAAGAGAGGAGGGTGCAGGTGGCACCAGGTGTGAGTGCACAGGTGTGCAACAACAGGTATGAGGAACAGGTGTATGGAATAAATGGTAGTGTGGGAGTATATGGAGTATTGGAGTGGCTGGTCGTGGAGTGAGTATGGTGGGAAACGATGGAGTGGAGTGGATCCACACACCTGTTCAGTTGCACACCTGTGCAATCACACTACTACTCACAATCACTCCCAATCCTCAAACACACGGCATCATCTCATCTAACTACTCCCCTCTGAAACTTGCGCTTCCCAGTCGTCCCTTTAAACTATTGCGCTCCCTCGTCATTATCATCCACTCTAATCTACCTGCGTCCCCACTACAGGTGTCATTGTCACTAACTAACCTTAACGTTACCTAATGTCATCTTCTAGGTCCCTACACACGATATATCCTAACCCTCCCGGGCTAGTTTTCACTGCATCAACCCCATAACCTTGTGCTCCTTTGCCCCCCCCCCCCTCCCGCCTGTGAGGGATGGTGGATTGGCCATCCCATCACATGGGGCATCTCTTACTATCAATTTTGCACACCATATTTCAGCCAATCAAAAATTTTGCCAATCACTACCCATCATTTGCCAATCATTACTGCCAATCCTTTGCCAATCATCAATTTTGCCTTTTTCTAATTTTGGGTCCAAAACACTAACCTCATCACCCATCCACTCACTAAATCCTCTCGGTGCGCCAATTCCCTTTAAAGCTCGGCTTCGTAAAGCCGAGCAATGAATGCGGGTTGTTTGGTGCCGGCGGCTGGATGCGTCCGGCACTCGGTGCAGGGAAGGACGCTTACCCAGGCCGAGATCCCACGCACCACCTCGGCACGGAGCCATCCAATGGCCCGATCTCGACCTGCCGGAACGTCTCAACAAAAAGGGGTCGCCATGGCGACCCTTCCTATTGGGCTGCCCGTTCCGCCTAGCGGAGCACGGACGCGGCCATTCCAAGCGCGGCCCAGCGTGGATCACGTACGGCGGTCCTTTCGAACAAGCCGTGGTTCGGATCCCCGCTGGTCCTCGCGGCACGCGAAGCTGCCCGACGCGCACCGAGGGCCCGATTCGGCTAAATGTCGTTCTAACCGCTAACCCGGTTACCGTCGATGCCTCACCTGCATGCTTACACCCCGCAGCTCGTTCCTTGCTCATACATCCAGCTGTTCCCATGCTCCTCGTCATTGCACCTTCTCTTCCACACCCAGGTACACTCATTCCGCTCACAGACTTGGTCACACACCTGACCACCGAACACCTTGGCACACATTCGTCGCTCGCACACCTCACCAACACACCTCTCGCGCCCCCTTCTCGGTCACCTCCTCTGTGACAATCACAGGTGTGCTCTCACTCGCACATCCAACCACGTGCCTCACTACTAATTCCAGCGTGCATTCCCGACACACGCTCTACCATTCCAGGTGTGCTTCCTTCCATTCCAGGTGTACATCCTCTCTCACCTGTCACAACCAACTCACGCTCCATGTCACTCTTACTACTCTCACCTCCACTCTGGACAGCGCACTCACCATTACTCTCGACAGTGCACTCTTTCCTCATGCACCCGTCCGTTACACACCTTCCTCGCGCACACTCCTGCGCACACTCTCCCGTTACATCCTCTGTAACACTCACCACAGGCGTGCATTCTCCCTTACTCTTGACAGTGCACTCTTTCCCCATGCACTCGTCCGTTACACACCTTTCTCGCACATCCTCTCCCGTTACACCCTCTGTAACACTCACCACAGGTGTACACTCTTTCGTTACATCCTCTGTAACACTCCTCACTACGCGCTTCCATGTGCTCCCTCACACACGCGCTACGACCGACTCACTCTCGACAGCACACTCACTCCTCGGCGCACACTTTTTTCCTCACACACCCCAGAGTCTGACATTCTCGCACACCTCCTCCTTCGCACACCGTACCTGTTGCACACTTCACCAACGGCCTCTCACGAACACCCGGATCCAAATCAATCCCCAAGCCGACTGAAGCTCCCCTCACATCATGTACATTTCCTCGTATATCGCCACTCACCTTGGCACCTCGTCTCCGCACCTCCTTCGCCACCTGCAAACTCTTTATTTGGTTAGTGAGCACATCATCACGATTCGAGCACAGACCTTGTACCAATTCCATTACCTCCTCCTTTATTTCCTTTTTAGTTTGTGTCCGTCTCTTCTTAATTTCACTCACCCCTTCTTCCACCTCCTCTAATTTTCCCTTTACCTCCTTCATCTCCCGGTGTGCCCCCTCTATCTCTTCCTCTAACGCCACTTTAACCGTTTCTATGTGCGTCCTCACCTCTCGGTCCTTTGTCTCCATTACTTCTGTCTCCTCTTCCAACTTCTTCGTCAACCCCTCATGTACCATCTGACATTCCTTCTGTGTCGCTATTAATTCGTTCTTAATGTCTTTTTGTGTTGCTTTTAACCCCCCGATTATTGCAGTGTTCTTTTCCACTTGGTCCACGAGTTCCTTTTGTCCCACTGTCAGCTGTTCTACTCCCCTCGTCAGACCCTCTATTCCCCCTTGTAACCTCGCCGTATTATTCCTCACTTCTTTCTCCATATGCTTTTCACCTCGCTTTACCTCCTCGCGTACCCCCGAGACCTCCTCACTTACACCTCGTCGTATCTCCTCCCTCTCTTTTGTAGATGCCGCCCTCATCTGTCCCAATTCATCCCTCTGAGCATCCAATTTGGTTTCTACCCCGATTTTTACCTCCTCTATCTGCTCTCCCATTTGTTTAATTTCTCGGGTGGATTGCTCCCCTATCTCCCGCAATTTGTCTTCCATTCTATCTTCTAGCCCCCTTAACCCGTTTTTCACCCCCTCTAACTGATTCTCCTGGGCAGCCATTCTATTTTCTACCCCCATTAACCCATGTTTCACCCCTTCTATCCCATTGTCTAACCCCTCAAATTTCTTGTCTAATCCCTCAACGGTACTCCTCATTGCCCCCATTTGGCCCCCCATTTCTCCCATTTTGCCCCCTATTTCGCCCATTTTGCCCCCCATTTCGCTCATTTTGCCCCCCATTTCGCCCGTCATCCGCTCACCCTGAGCATCCATCCGGTTCCCCATTTTGGCTTACAATCGCTCCCCCATTTTATCCATATACCCCATTAGCTGTGCCACCAAGAGGTCCAATTTCCCCAGCGCTGCGGTCTCGACTGCCGCAGCGCCGCCATTTTGTGCCTCTTCAACCACATGCGCGAGAGCGCCATTTTGCGCGTCTGAAACCTCCGCAACCACATTGCCATTTTTCTCCTCCTCCCTTTCCTCCACATACATTTCCCCGAGGTCCTGGGTCGATTCTACTCCGTCTATCTCTATCTCTCCCACCGACATCCCGTCGCCTTGACCAGCCATGGCGCGATTTCAAAATTCGGGTTTTGCTTTAAAACACAAATTTCCAGCAGCTCGTAATTTTGAGCGCGTTAAGCGCGCTTCGGGCTTCGTATCCCACTCCTGACAACAATTTGTTATGGTCCGCGGATTAGGATGTTATTTTTACCGAGCGGAGGTATAACCGCGGCCGAACAGTTGTTCCCTGACTAAAACCCGATTTACCCAAACGTTGGCTGTATCGCGCCACAGCTACTCAATCTGGAAAACTCTAAAGCGACCGAATGCAAAGAGGAAGAAGAAGACGTACAGAAGAGTAACAAGGTTTATTATTATTTACACACACATACGCAAAAAGAGCAGTCACGGGTATTTACAGCGGACATGAAAACGCAGGTGACACAGTGAAAATTACTAGCTTATACAGACTTAGTTTACTACCCAGGACAGCACGAAGAGAACAAACTCACGTAGGCAAATGGGGACCTTGCAGGCAGGAATGGCTTGGACTTGGAGGGATGAGCAGGTGGGATCACAGGGCACAGCGAGCAGGTCCACTCCGGGCGGGAAGCGAGAAGCCGGCAGCGCCTTGTAAATCCGCTTTACAGCGCACACCGTCAGGGCTTCACGCGGCTGGTTGAAACGGGGCTGCACTCCTCTGCTGTATCTCTCATGTAGCTTGCTTCGTAAAAGCTCCTCGGCTTTCTCTTGGACCCTTCCTTTTCGTGTACCTCTCCACGCAGCTCAGCTCAGCCTTTCTCTCACTTCTCTCCAGCTCATCTCCTCATCTCAGTCAAAAGCTCATCTGCGATCTTCGCACCCTTCTCGCATACCGTTAGCGCGGGTCTGACACGCCCTCTTCGGTTTCGGTACCGCCCTCTTCCCCGTGCTCTGTTTCGTGACCTTGTATGGTAATCCCACGGGCTTGTCTCCTTATTTGGGCATCGCGCCGACGGCACGCCCCTCGTGGCGAGCCACGGGCTTGTTTCCTTATTTGGGCATGGGGCTGCACAGCCCCGCCCTTCGTGGCACGCCCTGGGCTTGCCTCTCCCTGGCGACCCCGCCCCTCCTGTTCAAACAGAGCACGGAGCACATTTTCACTATAGCAGCGAATTGAGAGGGCGTGCACCCCATGCTTGTGAACTGCTTTACCCACAGATGGAGAGTTTGGCTGGGAAATGGAATTATTGAAGGGGAGCTATTCTTAATTGACAATTCGGTGCAATGGAGTATTATTCTAATGGAAGACAAGGCCTTACTCTAAAACACATAATAAGATATAAGCTATCGAACAGGGGTATTCTATGATTGGCTGACGTGTATGCTTTTGGACTAATTATGGGACGCCCTTTGACCTTTACACTACGGAGGTATTTACAAGGAATCATTACATTTTACTGAGGGTGATATTTACAACAATTTACTATACAATACAACACAATAAAAAAAACACAATCCTCATATCCGCAACAATATATGTGTATATATATATATATATATATATTTTTATATATATATATATATATATATATATATATATATATATATATATATATTATACATACATACATACATACATACATACATACATATTGTTACGGATCGCGGTTAGATGTTATGGTTGACCGAGCGGTTGGTATGACCGCGACCTAACAGTTATTCCCCCACTAGACCCCGATTCCACCCAAACGTTGACCTTATCGCGCTATGCTAAATCAATGATGGAAAGGACACAACGACTGGGATAAATGAAACGACGCCAGGGGTACAGTTCTCAAGACCTCCGGAGGAGGATATAATTAGTGGTGGAGAAAAGGGGGTAGATTACAAGGGAGAGTGAGGTAAAAGACACAGAGAGATAGGCACTTAAATACAAGCTTATCATATCCCAGACAGACCACAGACAAACGGGACAAGACTGACTTACACAGGGATTGATGGCAGGGAAGGACAGGCAGTCGATAGCACAAGGTGCACCTTGGCTCAGGGACAGGATAAAGGTCGGTCCAGTCCAGAAATGCGGGGAGGTCTCACAGCGCTCGGAGGTGGCGTCCTTCTCTCTTCAGGCTCAGCGCGCATCTGACGTCACCTCCCTCTTTCTGCGCATGCCCAGCGGTGAGTCACACGCCCTCGGCTGGTTGGCTCCGCCCCAGATGGGACCGGTCCGCCGCTTCCATTGGGTGCGGGGGTTACCGGGCTCCGCCCTTGACGAGGAGCTGACAGCAAGCCCCTACTTGGTAACCCCGTCGAGCACATGTTTGATGGCGGCTCGTGGGGAAAGCCTCGGGTCCTCCCGACACCCCCGACCAACCAAGCCGGAGTGAGGACGCGCACTCGATGTCCACGCCGCCGCCGCGCTGTTGTTGTTGTTGTTGTTGAACCGTGAGGAAGAGCTGCGGGAGGTATTGGGAGGTCCTAAACTTCCTAACAGGTGCCATACCGTCACATTCTGGTGCAACGAAGGGTCGGAATTAATGGAAACGAATCCTTAACTGACATAGACTGAGAATAACTAGCAAGATGTCCTATAGTTGTCTACGTGGGATGCGGTGGACCTGGATGCGACATTTAATGGGGGAAATAGGGGGAGGTCGGGTCTACAGAGTGTTGTTTACAGAAAATGGGACTAGGGAATGGGGGATTGGGGATAGCTGGGAAGCTTTGAGGAAATAGGGGAATATTTACAAGCGGATAGGGATGGATGCAAATCCCATATCCGCAACATTGCACCCTTCTCTACCTCGGGGCGTCCCGACCCGATAAATTTTTACCTACGTTAGTGTGGCACTCAGATGTAGTTCCCTCTACTATTAACTCAACCCTGAGTGCGACAGTTTTACAGATGTTCACAAATGAGTAAATATGTCCCCCTGCGACGTTGCACCCTTCTCCTAACAGAAACACACCCACAGGATAACCGAATCGCGGAAAGCAGCCTCAAACTACACATACAGCCGGTAGGGAGCATCATTTATACAAGACTGATATTTACACTACGATCCAGGACCTGTTCTTTGAGGAACACATGCAGATGTTATGCATAGAGAGAGCACGCATGCCAGCATCGATACACCAACCCACGAGTGCCCTGTGGCCCTACGGCCTTTAATAATGTGCAGAGCACCCCGTCCAAGCACCAAAAGCACCACCCCATTAGGTACAGTCAGCTCCATCCGGTGCACCAATAAAGTGTTCAATAAAAATGCACAATCAAGTGTCCATGGTCACCGGTGGTGTCGCAGCCGGCCGATGTTCTGCCGCTGGTCTTGTCTTCATGGGGTGCACTTGGCCTTCTGGCTTCTTTAAAAATAAAGAAAGGCGCCAACCGCGTCCATTTCTAAATTGTGGCCATCAGGGGGGCCAACTAAAAGTGGTTCACCTGTATGGCATAGGTGCCACGTTGACCCAGAGGTACATCCACGGGTGGTGCTTGACCGCAAAAGAACTGCGGTCCATTGTGGGTGGCCACAAAAATTGCGGTCCATATGGTGTATCGATCCAGGCAGCAAGCAGCGGAAGTACAGGCCCACAACTGCGGAGCCAGCACCTCTCTCTCCTCTCTCTCTGCCCCAAAGCCAGATCCTCGGAGGTGGGAGACAAAAGAAGACAAGTGAGTAAGGTGGTAAGGGCGCAAAAGTGCACGCAATTCAAGGTAATGCACACTGGGGGCACATGGGAACCAGGTGAGACAGGTACGTTCCTACCGTACGCCCCCCCCCCCCCCCACCAGGTAACCTACATTGCCCCTCCCTTACCCCTTACTGTATCCACAAAACACAACACTACCCATAAACATCTACTTTACACATCAAACAAACGTCCCTACTGTCTTCCCCGTTCCTCCCATAAACCAAATTCGTCTTCTCTCCCTCCTAACCAATCAAATTTGCCATTTCCAACTCTCATCACAATTTGCCATCTCCAACTCAACATCAAAATTTGCCATCACCAATTCATCATCAGTCCCTCCTAAGGAGGGAGAGATGGAATCACCCCAATGTCTCATCCACGTCGTGATGCGTCTCACAAATCCACACAGCAATTCTCCCTTCCTGCAACACAGAACAAAGGAACACAGGTGTGGAGTCATCATCATCACCTCAGGTAAGTGGCTGCGTATGGTGCGACAGGTTCATCAATCCTAGCTATTTCCTAAATGACTTTAACAACTTTACATTACCCGGGGTCTTTCCCTGCCAATCCATTGGCCAACTTACACTATGGGTTCTAAAAACCAATTCCCATTGACCAAACTGTGGTGCTTCTCAAGTTGGGGTCTCACTCCCCCGATTCATCACTCGGTGCCCCCGCACAATTTCGGTGGCTGGGTCATGTGACGCTCCTAGCTGGTCCGCCCACCTGCACACCTCCACCACTGTTGTTGCCTACCGAGCTCACCTGCTCCTCACCCTAACCTAACTAACTGGGGAAGGCCCTCTCGCACTCTCACCCCCTCAGTGCCCTCTCTGGCACGGGCTGCCCGATCCACACCCGGGATCCTCAGGCACCCACTGACACTAACGGCTCCCAGAGCCCACCTGCGGCCTCACCAGGCCGACATCTAACAGTGGCGGAGTGCCCAACCATTCACACTCATACTAACAGGCCACACGACCAGCCAATTTCACCACACCAATGCACCCATCCACAATACCATTCTGCATCCGCACCACAAATGCCAATATCCAACCACAATTTACCTACACCTTCTAACTATTCTTTAAACTACCCTCCCCGGGTACTCGTGAAAAGGGGTCCACTCTTCCCCCATCCACACCTTCGCACCATGCACACCACTCCGTACCACTTACTCCATGTATTCCACACCCCTGTACTTGCACACCTGTGCTCTCATACATGGTGCCGCCTGCACCCTTCTCTCCCCCAAGCGCATTCGCGCTGATCCACAACACTCACTACTCATACACTGCTCCACACACCTGTCCAGTTCTCACACAGCATCATCTCATCTAACTACTCCCCTCTAAAACTCGCGCTCCTCCGTCTTCCCTTACACTCAGCGCTCCCACGTCATCATCAAACACTAAGCTACTACGTCCCCACTACAGGTATCAGTCACTAACTAAACCTTAACGTTACCTAATGTCATCTTCGCTAGATCCCTACACACAATATCCTAACCCACCCGGGCTAGTTTTCACTGCCATACACCCCATAAACTATTGCGCATTTGCCCCACAGTTTGTGAGGGATGACAGAGTTGCCATCCCACCACATCGGGCATCTCCCACTACCAATTTTGCACATCAAATTTCAACACATCAAAAATTTGCCAATCACTACTCATCATCTGCCAATCATTACTGCCAATCCTCAAATTTTGTTTTTCTAATTTTGGGTCCAAAACACTAACCTCATCACCCGTCTACTTATTAGATCCTCTCGGTGCGCCAATTCCCTTCTAAAGCTCGGCTTCGTCCAGCCGAGCAATGAACGCGGGTTGTTTGGTGCCGGCGGCTGGATGCGTCCGGCACTCGGTGCAGGGACGGGGGCTTACCCGGGCCGAGATCCCACGCACCACCTCGGCGTGGAGCCATCCAATGTCCCGATCTCGACCTGCCGGCACGTCTCAACAAAAAGTGGTCGCCATGACGACCCTTCCTATCGAGCTGCCCGCTCCGCCTAGTGGAGCCCGGACGCGGCCGTTCCAAGCGAGGCACAGCGTGGATGGCGTACGGCGGTCCTTTCGAACCCGCCGTGCCTCGGATCCCCGCTGGTTCTCGCGGCACGCGAAGCCCGGCACGCACCGAGGGCCCGATTCGGCTAAAAGTCGCTCTAACCGCTAACCCGGTTACCGTCGATGCCTCACCTGCATGCTCACATGCATACGCTACCCCTTTCTTGCTCATACATCCAGCTGTTCCCATGCTCCTCGTCGTACCTTCTCTAACACACCCAGGTACACTCATTCCACTCACAGCCTTGGTCACACACCTGACCACCGAACACCTTGGCACACATTCGTCGCTCGCACACCTCACCAACACACCTCTCACGCCCCCTTCTCGGTCACCTCCTCTGTGACAATCACAGGTGTGCTTTCACTCGCACACCCAACCACGTGCCTCACGACCAACTCAAGTGTGCATTCCCACACACGCTCTACCATTTCAGGTGTGCATCCTTCCATTCCAGGTGTACATCCTCGCTCACCTGTCACAACCAACTCACGCTCCGTGTCACTCTTACTACTCTCACCTCCACTCTTGACAGCGCACTCACCCTTACTCTCGACAGCGCACTCTTTCCCCATGCACCCCAGAGTCGGACTTTCTCGCACACCTCCTTTTTCGCACACTAGACCTGTCGCACACTTCACCAACGGCCTCTCACGAACACCCGGGTCCATCTCGACCCCCAAGCTCATTAAATCACCTGGCGCATCATACGCACGACCATATTGGTCACCACTTACACCGGGTCCTCTTTCTCTTCGCTTCTCCTCCATCACCTGCGAATCCCTCATCCGGTTAATGAGCACATCATCACGATCCGAACACAGACCTTGGACCAATTCTTTTACTTCCTCCTTTATCTCTTTCTTATCCCCTCTCCGTCGCTTCTTAATTTCGCTTACCCCTTCTTCCACTTCTTCTAATTTCTGCTTCACCTCTTTTATTTCCCGGTGCGTCTCCTCAAGCTCGTCCTCTAAGGCCACCTTGACCGTTTCTATGTGCGTCCTCACCTGCCGGTCCTTCGTCTCCATTACCTCTGTCACCTCGTCCAACCTCGTTGTCAGTCCCTCACGTACCATCTGACACTCTTTTTTAATTACCCCTACGTCCTTTTTCATCTCCTTCTGTGTCGATTTTAAACCCTCTATTACCGCTGTGTTCTTCTTTACCTGGTCCCCCAACTCCTTTTGTCCCACTGTCAGTTGTTCTACTCCCAGCGTCAACTCCTCTATACCACCTTGCAATTTTACAGTCCCCTTTCTCACCTCCTTCTCCATGCGCTCCTCACAGTGCCTCACCTCCTCGCGCACTCCTCCGACCTCCTCACTCACACCTCTTCTGATCTCTTCTCCCATCACTTGCATCTCCTGCCCAGATGCCACCCTCATCTGCTCCATTTCCTCCCTGTGAGCATCCAATTTAGTTTCTACCCCCATTCTGACCCCCTCGATCTGCTGCCCCATTTGTTTAACTTCCCTTTCCGCTTGGTCCCTCATGTCCCTCAATTTGCCTTCCATACTGTTTTCTAACCCCTCTAACCCCTCCTGTATTTCCCCTAATCTATTGTCTAATCCCTCTATTCTACTCCCTAACCCTCCGATCTGGGCCCCCATGTCATTCCTTAAACCCCCGATCTGGTTTCCCATGTCATCCCTCAATTTCTCGCTATTGGACCCCATCCTTTGTTCTAACCGTTGGCTATTGGCCCCCATGTCCTCCCTCAATTTCTCGCTATTGGACCCCATGTCCTCCCTCAATTTCTCGCTATTCTGGGCCATAAGGGCCTTCATTTGTATTAAAAAAAGGTTCAAATCCACCAGGGGCGCTGCTACGGTCGCGGGCGCGGTCGCCGTACCCATCTGCGAGGCGCCATTTTGCGCGCCCGTAACCTCGTGCGCGAGGACGCCATTTTGCGAACCTGCCGCCCTCACTGCTTCGCTCCCCTCCTGTCCCTCAATTTGGTCCTGGATCGACCCTGCCTCACTCTCCTCTACCGGAACCCAGCCGTCTTGATCTGCCATAGCGCGACTTCCAAAATTCGGGTTTTTATTTTAAAACAAAACAAATTTCACAGTTATAATAATTTCGAGCGCGTGAAGCGCGCTTCGGGTCCAATCTCACTTCCTGACACCAATTGTTATGGCCAATAGTACAATTGGTGTCCAAAATTTGGGCTAAATAAATTTAGTCCCAGGTTCGAATCCCAACTCCTGACAACCAATTGTTACGGATCGCGGTTAGATGTTATGGTTGACCGAGCGGTTGGTATGACCGCGACCTAACAGTTATTCCCCCACTAGACCCCGATTCCACCCAAACGTTGACCTTATCGCGCTATGCTAAATCAATGATGGAAAGGACACAACGACTGGGATAAATGAAACGACGCCAGGGGTACAGTTCTCAAGACCTCCGGAGGAGGATATAATTAGTGGTGGAGAAAAGGGGGTAGATTACAAGGAGAGTGAGGTAAAAGACACAGAGAGATAGGCACTTAAATACAAGCTTATCTTATCCAGACAGACCACAGACAAACGGGACAAGACTGACTTACACAGGATTGATGGCAGGGAAGGACAGCAGTCGATAGCACAAGGTGCACCTTGGCTCAGGGACAGGATAAAGGTCGGTCCAGTCCAGAAATGCGGGGAGGTCTCACAGCGCTCGAGGTGGCGTCCTTCTCTCTTCAGGCTCAGCGCGCATCTGACGTCACCTCCCTCTTTCTGCGCATGCCCAGCGGTGAGTCACACGCCCTCGGCTGGTTGGCTCCGCCCCAGATGGGACCGGTCCGCCGCTTCCATTGGGTGCGGGGGTTACCGGGCTCCGCCCTTGACGAGGAGCTGACAGCAAGCCCCTACTTGGTAACCCCCGTCGAGCACATGTTTGATGGCGGCTCGTGGGGAAAGCCTCGGTCCTCCCAACACCCCCGACCAACCAAGCCGGAGTGAGGACGCGCACTCCCTGTCCACGCCGCCGCCGCGCTGTTGTTGTTGTTGTTGTTGTTGTTGAACCGTGAGGAAGAGCTGCGGGGAGGTATTGGGAGGTCCTAAACTTCCTAACAGGTGCCATACCGTCACATTCTGGTGCAACGAAGGGTCAGAATTAATGGAAACGAATCCTTAACTGACATAGACTAAGAATAACTAGCAAGATGTCCTATAGTTGTCTACGTGGGATGCGGTGGACCTGGATGCGACATTTAATGGGGGAAATAGGGGGAGGTCGGGTCTACAGAGTGTTGTTTACAGAAAATGGGACTAGGGAATGGGGATTGGGGATAGCTGGGAAGCTTTGAGGAAATAGGGGAATATTTACAAGCGGATAGGGATGGATGCAAATCCCATATCCGCAACAATATATATATATATATATATATATATATATATATATATATATATATATATATATATATATATATATATATATATATATATATATAATTATATATATATATATACATCTATAGGTGAGTGAGATAGATAGTGATCTATCTATCACTAGTGATCACTATCACTTGTATCACTCGTGATCTAGTGATCTATCTAGATAGATAGTGATAGTGAGATAGTGATCTATAGGCGACAGGCGAGTGAGGAGCGATTGGAGAGGCGAGTGAGGAGCGATTGGAGAGGCGAGTGAGGAGCGATTGGAGAGGAGAGTGAGGAGTGATTGGAGGGGAGTGTGAGGCGCGATTGGAGAGGAGTGTGAGGCGCGATTGGAGAGGAGTGTGAGGCACGATTGGAGAGGTGTGAGGCGCAATTGGAGAGGTGTGTGAGGCACGATTGGAGAGGAGTGTGAGGCGCGATTGGAGAGGGTTGTGAGGCGCGATTGGAGAGGAGTGTGAGGCGCGATTGGAGAGGAGTGTGAGGCGCGATTGGAGAGGAGTGATTGGAGGGGAGTGTGAGCGCGATTGGAGAGGAGTGTGAGGCGCGATTGGAGAGGAGTGTGAGGCGCGATTGGAGAGGAGTGTGAGGCGCGATTGGAGAGGCGTGTGAGGGATTGGAGAGGAGAGGAGTGTGAGGGATTGGAGAGGTGAGGGATTGGAAAGGAGAGGAATGTGAGGGATTGGAGAGGAGAGGAGTGCTAGGTGGAGAGAGAGGAGAGTGTCAGGTGGAGACAGGAGAGTGTCAGGTGGAGAGGAGTGAGGGGTTACATATTATGTGAAATAAATAAATTGTGTTCATCACACCATTTCTGGATCTGATGACTTGCCAGTAACCATTTTGTAAAAATGAATGTGCAGCATCTAACTCAATATGTCGAAATGTCACACACATCCATGCCCGTGGGATTCCCACGGGTGACCCCGCTAGTATATATATATTTGTGTTTGT
>NC_136265.1:19681240-19703740 GCF_964187855.1 Myxine glutinosa
GAGCAACCCGGTGGGCGTGCCCTCGCAGCCGGCGGCTTGATTCCGCCAGAGGTGATAAAAGCGACTGTAAGGGACTGCTTCACCAGATGAGCTGGGAGAGGAGCGAAGAGGCAACACCAAGAGGAGCGGTGAGATACGAAACGCTCCAAGCCAAAGAGGAGAGGTATTGAGATACTCGGAAAGGAAACCAGCTTTGGAGAGACGCGCTGAAAGGAGGGAAACGGCTCCACCAGAAGGAGAGGATCAGGTGTGCCTGAACCAGCGCGGGACGTCTACAGCATCGGCCGCGGATACGCAACGGAGGTTTTTCCCGCCAAAACCGCGAGGAATTGAGAGCTGCTGCCTCCGACCTTGCCTCCCTCTCCAGCAATCCACCTCAAGCCCTACCTGCCTGCAATATCCCCCGCGTGAGTGTGAACGTCGTCTGTCCTACTCGTTGTCTTGGGGTTAAGTAACATGAATAGTTTAAGTTAACAATGCACTGTGTGACTGCTTTTTCCATCCATTGCTGTAAATAATTTTGGTCGCTCTTTCTTTTTGCTTGTGTGTGTATAATAAATCTGTTCTTCCTCTGTACTCTGCCTTCCTTCTCTCTTCCTTCTCTTCCGGTTGCTTTAGAGGTTTCCCGATTGAATATCTGTGGTGCGATCTGGTCAACGTCGGGTGAAATCGGGTAAACTGTACGGACGCGGTAATACCAAACCGCTCGGTAAAATAACATCCAAAACCGCGTCTGTAAACCAACAATGGGTGAAATGCGCACATATATATATATATATATATATATATATATATATATATATATATATATATATATATATATATATATATATATATATATATACATATATATATATATATATATATATATATATATATATATATATATATATACATATATATATATATATATACATATATATATATATACATATATATATACATATATATATATATATATACATATATATATATATACATATATATATATATATATATATATATATATATATATATATATATATATATATATATATATATATATATATATATATATATATATATATATATATATATATATATATATACATACATATATATATATATATATAGAAACAGTATATATATATATATATATATATATATATATATACAATATATATATATATATACATATATATAAACATATACATATATATATATATATATATATATATATATATATATATATATATATATATATATATATATGTATATATATATGTATATGTTTATATATATGTATATATATATGTATATGTTTACATATATGTATATATATATATATTGTATATATATATATATATATATATATATATATATATATATATATATATATACTGTTTCTATATATATATATATATATATATATATATATATGTATATATATATATATATATATATATATATATATATATATATATATATATATATATATATATACTGTATACATATATATATATATATATATATATATATATATATATATATATATATATATATATATATATATATATATATATATATATATATATATATATATATACTGTATACATATATATATATATATATATATATATATATATATATATATATATATATATATATATATATGTATATATATATATATACATACAGTGAAACCTTGACTTACGAGTTTAATTCGTTCTGTGACCGAGCTCCTAACTCAATTTGCTCGTTTCTCAAATTAAATTTCCCCATTAAAATGCATTGAAATGCTATTAATCCGTTCCAGCCCCCAAAAAACCACACCAATTTTTTTTGTTACGTGTTTTTAAATAAGAAAAATGTACTTTATAAATAACAAATAATGTATAAACAAGCACGACCTCGTATATACTGTACGTAATAAGCGGCGTTACGCGCGCTGCTTGTAAACAAGGAGGAAGCAGACAACGCGGTAATTTGTAAGAGTCTTTATTCAAGAGCTCACTGTAACACTGGCGCGCTCCAGGCTGCGCGCCCGGTGTATATCCTGAGGCCACGCCTACCCCTCGGCGTGGCCCCCGCCCACTTGGTGCGCGGAATGATGTCACCACGCCAGTGAGCTTCCGTGTCCGCCACAATGTAAAAAAATAAACTGGTTTTATTAAGTGTATTTACCTTGAAGATCAGACGAAGATGCTGGCGGAGGTGGAGGAGATGACTTTTGCCTTTTTCGCCACACTTTCCTCGCTTTCACTTGCAGGGCGTTTCAATAAAAACCTGTCCAACGAGGTTTGTTTCTTCCTCCCTTTCAAAATGTTTCGATCGTACTGCTACGATCGTACTGCCTCGCCAAGTCGACAACACGCACACCTCGCTCATGTTTTTCGACGATTGCGTGTTTTATATCCAAGCACATCATCCTCTTCTTCTTCTCAGTACTGCCCTTGGCACTCAATTTCTTAGGACCCATGGTTAAAACTAAGAAATTTTCCAAAATAACCAAAATGCGAAAACAAAACAGCAGCGATATACGGCAGAAATGCTTGCACGGCAAGATAACCACGTGACCGGAACCCACCTGGTGGCGGGTGGCGTCAGCTCCAAAATAACCAAAATGCGAAAACAAAACAGCAGCGATATATGGCAGAGATGCTTGCACGGCAAGATAACCACGTGACCGGAACCCACCTGGTGGTGGGTGGCGTCAGCTCCAAAATAACCAAAATGCGAAAACAAAACAGCAGCGATATACGGCAGAGATGCTTGCACGGCAAGATAACCACGTGACCGGAACCCACCTGGTGGCGGGTGGCGTAAGCTCGTAACTCAGATCTCGGCTCGCATCTCAAAGCAATAAACCGCCCGAGCGACGGCTCGTATCTCGGAAAACTCGTAAGTTGGTGCACTCGTAAGTCAAGGTTTCACTGTATATATATAGATAGATATATATATATATATATATATATATATATATATATATATATATATATATATATATATATATATGTATGTGTGTATTGTTACGGAACCCAACATCGGCCTATGGTTCCCCTTCGAGGGGGGGATTAAGCCCCTCGTCTGTCACTGACCGACGTTGTCCCTGAAGCTGCACCGCGGCCTCCGAAAAGACCTGTGAGCAGCCTCGTTCGCGACCGCGGATAAGATGTTACTGGATTGCCGAGCGGATGGCAGCCGCGGCCCGAACTGTTAACAATGACTAGACCGGATTCTGAACGTTGGCCAAATCGTGCCACAGATATTCAATTGGGAAAAGACAAAGACGACGGATGTGAAGAAGAAGAAGACAAAAAGGGTTTGAAATACGAATATGATTTATTTGCTATTTACAGGACCAAAAGAAACCAAGGAAGAAGGAAAGATAATAAAATAAAGGCAGAAAGAGGGACGGACCAGAAGGACACAGTAAAAATTCTAGCTTATCTTTTACAGTCTTAATTAATACCCAGGACAAGACACACGAAACAGACTACGAGCAAACTCACACGAATGGGGGAATGAAGGCAGGAACGGATCGCTGGAGGTGGATGGCTTTGCGGGAGAGGAAGGTTCAGCAGGGATCGGTCGGGCTGGAAGCGGACAGCCGCCGTCAATATTCGAGCTGCGATCGCCAAAAACCGCCGCGGTTCCAAACTGCGCGGCGAAGCTCCTCCGGTGCACCGGGCGCTCTCCAAAGCTGCTCCGGTCTCTCTCACGTTCCTCTGGTGGAACTCTTAGAACGCAATGGTTCGCTCTCCATGCTGCCGTGGGGACGTCGGGTGCTTTCTCAGGACTCCTTTCTTAAACGCAACCTCTATCAAAGGCTTCCGCGCGCGCTTATATAAGGCCGCGGGCGATCAAGCCACCGGCCTCCAGGACACGCCCATCGGTGAGCTCGCCTCGGCCCTGATTGGTCGGCACGGGCCCTCTGGCTCCACCCTTGATGACGATGGGCGGCACGCCCAGGATTCGGCGGCTCCTCCCCCTTCGTCTCCAAGCCTACCTCGTGGCTAATGGAGTCGCGGTGAAAACCGCCCAGCAGCTGCGGTGAATGCAGTTGGCAGGAAAGGCTTTAGGAATGGGGCTTTGGGAATGAAAATGAATGGGGATCTACCTTATTTCACTTGGTGCAATGGAGAATGTCAACTAGTGGGAACAGAGCCTTAACCTACACAGAATAAGGAAATAACTGTCAACAAGGAGGAAATCTATGATTGGCTAAACGTGATTGTATATGACCTAACTACGGGACGCCCTTTGACCTTTATACACAACAACTGGAGGAAGGAGGGTCCACAATAAATAAATAAATAAAAAATCCTCATATGCACAACACTGCACCCTCCTCCTCTTAGGCACGTCCTGGGCCTCTTACCTTTACTTTTAGTGTGGCACGTAGGTGTAGTTCCCTCTACATTTAACCTGACCGTGAGTGTGACAGTTTTAAAACATAAATAAATATGTCCCGCTGCTCCATTGCACCCTGCCTAACAGATTCACGCCCACAACTAACCGAATTGCGGAATTGTCTTCAAACTATACATTTACGGTGGGGGCGCATTATTTACAATGACTACTGGTATTTACAAAACTAACCCAGGACCTGTGATTGTTCTTTTGGGGGAGGGGAGACAGTCTGCCCTGCATCGATGCACCAGAAAGCACTCACAACGCACCAAAACACCCTCAAGCACCAATCGGTGCACAGTCATTGCAGTTCAATAAAAAATGAAAAACAACAAACCCTGGTGCTGGTCTTGCTCTTCGGCTCCCTCTGCTGGCTAATGCTCTCTTCCAGTTGTTGTCTTCTTCTTTGCTGGCGGCCTATTTGGACATAAAATAAAATGCACCAACCGTGTCCGTTTTTATTTATTTATGGCCCACAGGGCCGACTAGTGTGGTTCACCTGTGGGGCATAGGTGCCCTGTGACCAAGGTCCGCCAGCAAGATCTCGGGCCTTCATGGCCGGTTCCGGGAGAGGGGCCATGCCCCAACCCATGGGGTCCATAAGTGGTGCTCAGCCACAGACATGTGGTCCATAAGATGGTGCATCGATGCAGACAGCTGGTTCCGGGAGTTTTGGGCGCACAATGGCGGACTCACGCACGCTCCCCTCGGCGCCCAGTGGCGCACAGTCCTCCTGTGGGAGACAAGGGGGGGGGGGGGGGAAACAGGTGAGCGAGGGGTAAGGTCACAAGGGTACACATCAACAAAGGCAATGCAAGGCGAGGTGCGTATGGAGACGGAGCAGAGAAAAGCCCGTCCCTACCGTACGTCACCCCCCCTGTTACCTACTCTATCCTTGCCCTTACCCCATATGTACAACAATCTACACATTACAAATTCGTCACTACTGTCACGTCTCCCCCATATTTCCCCTATACCAAAGTCGTCACCACAATCCCTCTAACCAAATTTGCCATCACCAATTCATCATCAATCCTCATAAGGAGGGAGAGATGGAACATCAAAGCACAATGTCACACCCACGTCATGATGCGTCTCACATCCAAAACATTTGCACAATAAAAATAATCAAACCTGGCATGGTGTGGAGGTACGTCATCTCAGGTGAGTGGATGTAGATGGTGCAAGGAGATCTCAAACCTAACTACTTCCTAAATGACTTTAACACACTTTACACTACCCGGGGTCTTTCCCTGCCAAACCATTGGCCAACTTACACTCTATGCGGTTTTAAGAACCAAATTCCCATTGACCAAACCGTGGTGCTTCCTCAATTTGGGGTCTCACTCCCCCGATGCAACTCCCTGTGCCCTTGCACAATTTCCGGGCTGGGTCGTGCAGCTCTCCCAGCAGGTCTACCCACCTGCACACCTCCACCACTGTAGTTGCCTCCGAGCTTACCTGCTCCTCACCCTAACCTAACTAACTGGGGAAGGCCCTCTGGCGCTTTCCCCACTCGGTGCCCTCTGGCACTGGGCTACCCGGGTCCGTCCTCCGGATCCTCGGGCCCCATCCACAACAACTCTAACGGCTCCCAGAGCCCACCTGCGGCCTCACCTGGCCGACATCCTCACAGTGGTAGAGTGCCCATTTAACTACACACACTAAGAGGCTACACGCCCAGCCATTTCCACAACACTAATGCACCCATCCAAGCACCATTCTTCCACACGCACCACAGATGCCAATATCCAACCACAATTTACCTGTACCCTCTACCTAACACTTACACTACCCTCCCCGGGTATTCGTGATGGGGGTCCATCCTCCTTTCCCCCATCCACACCTTCGCACCATCCACTCCACTCCACAGTTTCCACCATACTCACTCCATGACCATCCATTCCAATACTCCATATACTCCAGACCATTTATTCCATACACCTGTTCTCCATTCACCTGTAGTTGCACACCTGTGCAATCACACCTGGTGCCACCTGCACCCTCCTTCCTTCCTGGACCATTTGGTCAACACAACACGCAATCACCACTACTCAGTCATACACTGCTCCATACACCTGTTCAGTTGCACACCTGTGCAATCTCAATACAACTCACAATCACAATCATTTACTCATACCCTGCTCAATACACTTTCGATCCTCACACACACGGCATCATCTCATCTAACTACTCCCCTCTGAAACTCGCGCTTCCCAGTCGTCCCTTACTTTATTGCGCTCCCTCGTCATTATAATCCAAACTAATCTACCTGCGTCCCCACTACAGGTATCATTGTCACTATCTAAACCTTACCGTTACCTATTGTCAATCTCTAGGTCCCTACACACTATATCCTAACCCTCCCAGGCTAGTTTTCACTGCCAAACCCCCTAAGACTAGTGCTCCTTTGCCCCCGTTGTGAGGGATGGCAGTGTTGCCATCCCACCACATCGGGTATCTCTCACTATAAATTTTGCTCTCCAAATTCCAACCAATCAAAAATTTTCTATCCCAAAATTTCGAATCCAAAAACACTATCACCATCATCACAGTCCGCTTTATCTGAGCCTCGGTGCGTCGTCACATCATTAAAACTCGGCTTCGCAAAGCCAAGCAATGAATTCGGGTGGTTTGGTCGCCTGCAGTTGGATCCGTCCGGCATTCACGACTCTGGGGAGGAGGCATGCTCGGGCCGAGGTTCCACGCATCATCGCGGCTCGGTACCTTGCGGTCCCGGGCCCGATGACCGAGGCTCGCCCGGTCGGAACCCCATCCCCACGAGGGGGCACCGTTCCGCTTCCTCCCACTCGCCCTTGAAGCGGACCGGTCGCCTCGCCCGACAAGGCCCAGACTCGACCGTGCGGGGCCTAGCATCCAACAAAGTGCAACGCGCACCGAGCACCCACGTCGGCTATCCGTCGCCCTAAATGCTAACCCGTTCAATGTCGAGGCTTCACTTGCATACGCGACCCGTTTCACACTCACAAAACCTGGCGTTCCAACGCCTCCAGTGCACCCCACACACTCCATCCATTCCACCAACGCACTCCCTGTTACACACCACACCTCCCGCACACCTTCTTGCGCACACTCGCCGTTCGCACATTTCGGTCCACACCTCTCCTCCATTACGTCCTCCGTAACACTCACCATGGGCATGCACTCTTGCATCCACCCACTACCGCGCTCCGATGTGCTCCCTCGCACTCGCGCCACAACCAACTCAGGTGTGCTTTCTCGCACACCCTCACCGTTCATCCCATACGTGCATCCTCGCACCCGCTCCACCACCAACTCACTCCTCGTGTCACACTCCGTACACCCCGACGTGCATTCTCGCTCGCACTCAGTTTCACTCCCACACTTTATAACACACCCACTCGCCGACGCACACTTTTTCCTCACACGCGCGCTATTTCCACTCACACGGGACCCTTCACCAACGCCCGGGTGCCATATGGACCCCAATCGCGCGACAATTCTCTTCACGCCAAACCCCCTCTTACAAAATCTCCCGGCACCACATGCAGCCCGTCTCAACTTCGGGGTTCTTCTTCCTCCCTGCACCAACACCTGCAAATCTTCATAAGGATTAATGAGCACAGCATCAGGATATGTGAGCATGGACTTTGAGCAATTTCCATTCCTCCTCCGACTGTTGCTCTTCTACGTCTGTCGTTTCTACAATTTCAATTATACCCACTACTTTTTCTTTATTCACCACGACGACCGTTGGCTTTAATAAAATTCCCTCTTCTACCTCAGCGGTCGCCGGCTGCCCCATACCCCGGGTCGCGATCTCTATACCCGTCATTGTACCCGCGCTTTTCTCCACTTCGCCCAACCAGTGCTCCTCGACCCGCTTTACCTCCTCGTGCACCCGTGGGACCTGCTCGCCCAACCCGCGGTCTCTGTCCCTCTCCGCTTCCCTTACTTCATATGCGACTCTGTCCCTCGCCAGTCCCTCATTATCGGCCCTCATTTCGTTCGTTATTGCTTCAATTTGGTCCCCCAAGCACTCACTATTAGCCCTCGCTTCGTTCCTCATTCGCACACTATTAGCCCTCACTTCGTTCCTCATTCGCTCACCCATTTTTAGCATGAGGGCCTCCATTTGTAGCGAAAGAAGGTTCGAATCCACCAGTGCTGCGGGCGCGGCTGCCGCAACCTCGTGTGAGGTGCCATTTTGCGCCTCTCCAGCCACATGCGCGAGGGCGCCATTTTGCGCACCTGATACCCCCTCAACCACCTCCTCATTGTTCTCCTCCATTTCGTCCCTCTGGTCCTGGGTTACCTGGCCTAACCCCTCTTCTAGTTCCCCCACCGGCATCCCGCCGCCTTGACTATCCATGGCACGATTTTAAATTTAAGATTTTATAAAACAAATTTCGGCCCACTCGTAATTTGAGTGCACTAAACGCTTCAGGTCCGTATCTCGCTCCCGGCACCAATTGTTATGGAACCCAACGTCGGCCTATGGTTCCCCTTCGAGGGGGGGATTAAGCCCCTCGTCTGTCACTGACCGACGTGGTCCCTGAAGCTGCACCGTGGCCTCCGAAAAGACCTGTGAGCAGCCTCGTTCGCGACCGCGGATAAGATGTTACTGGATTGCCGAGCGGATGGCAGCCGCGGCCCGAACCGTTAACAATGACTAGATCCGATTCTGAACGTTGGCCAAATCGTGCCACAGATATTCAATTGGGAAAAGACAAACACGACGGATGTGAAGAAGAAGAAGACAAAAAGGGTTTGAAATACGAATATGATTTATTTGCTATTTACAGGACCAAAAGAAACCAAGGAAGAAGGAAAGATAATAAAATAAAGGCAGAAAGAGGGACGGACCAGAAGGACACAGTGAAAATTCTAGCTTATCTATTACAGTCTTATTTAATACCCAGGACAAGACACACGAAACAGACTACGAGCAAACTCACACGAATGGGGGAATGAAGGTAGGAACGGATCGCTGGAGGTGGATGGCTTTGCGGGAGAGGAAGGTTCAGCGGGGATCGGTCGGGCTGGAAGCGGACAGCCGCCGTCAATATTCGAGCTGCGATCGCCAAAAACCGCCGCGGTTCCAAACTGCGCGGCGAAGCTCCTCCGGTGCACCGGGCGCTCTCCAAAGCTGCTCCGGTCTTTCTCACGTTCCTCTGGTGGAACTCTTAGAACGCAATGGTTCGCTCTCCATGCTGCCGTGGGGATGCCGGGTGCTTTCTCAGGACTCCTTTCTTAAACGCAACCTCTATCAAAGGCTTCCGCGCGCGCTTATATAAGGCCGCGGGCGATCAAGCCACCGGCCACCAGGACACGCCCATCGGTGAGCTCGCCTCGGCCCTGATTGGTCGGCACGGGCCCTCTGGCTCCACCCTTGATGACGATGGGCGGCACGCCCAGGATTCGGCGGCTCCTCCCCCTTCGTCTCCAAGCCTACCTCGTGGCTAATGGAGTCGCGGTGAAAACCGCCCAGCAGCTGCGGTGAATGCAGTTGGCAGGAAAGGCTTTAGGAATGGGGCTTTGGGAATGAAAATGAATGGGGATCTACCTTATTTCACTTGGTGCAATGGAGAATGTCAACTAGTGGGAACAGAGCCTTAACCTACACAGAATAAGGAAATAACTGTCAACAAGGAGGAAATCTATGATTGGCTAAACGTGATTGTATATGACCTAACTACGGGACGCCCTTTGACCTTTATACACAACAACTGGAGGAAGGAGGGTCCACAATAAAACAATTAAAAAAAACACAATCCTCATATCCACAACACTATATATATATGTATATATATGTATATATATGTATATATATATATATGTATGTATGTGTGTATACATATATGTACATGTATATATATATATATACAATATATATATATATATACAATATATATATATATATATATATATATATATATATATATATATATATATGTATATATATATATATATATATATATATATATATATATATATATATATATATATATATATATATATATATATATATATATATATATATATATATATATATATACATATATATATATATATATATACATATACATATATATATATACACACATACATACATACATATATATATACACACATACATACATACATATATATATATACACACATACATACATACATATATATATATACACACATACATACATACATATATATATATACACACATACATACATACATATATATATATATATATATATATATATATATATATATATATATATATATATATATATATATTGTTACGGTCCGCGGATTAGGATGTTATTTTTACCGAGCGGAGGTATAACCGCGGCCGAACAGTTGTTCCCCTGACTAAAACCCGATTTACCCAAACGTTGGCCGTATCGCGCCACAGCTACTCAATCTGGAAAACTCTAAAGCGACCGAATGCAAAGAGGAAGAAGAAGACATACAGAAGAGTAACAAGGTTTATTATTATTTACACACACATACGCAAAAAGAGCAGTCACGGGTATTTACAGCGGACATGAAAATGCAGGTGACACAGTGAAAATTACTAGCTTATACAGACTTAGTTTACTACCCAGGACAGCACGAACAACAAACTCACGTAGGCAAATGGGGAACTTGCAGGCAGGAATGGCTTGGACTTGGAGGGATTAGCAGGTGGGATCACAGGGCACAGCGAGCAGGTCCACTCCGGGCGGGAAGCGAGAAGCCGGCAGCGCCTTGTAAAGCCGCTTTACAGCGCACACCGTCAGGGCTTCACGCGGCTGGTTGAAACGGGGCTGCACTCCTCTGCTGTATCTCTCGTGTAGCTTGCTTCGTAAAAGCTCCTCGGCTTTCTCTTGGACCCTTCCTTTTCGTGTACCTCTCCACGCAGCTCAGCTCAGCCTTTCTCTCACTTCTCTCCAGCTCATCTCCTCATCTCAGTCAAAAGCTCATCTGCGATCTTCGCACCCTTCTCGCATACCGTTAGCGCGGGTCTGACACGCCCTCTTCGGTTTCGGTACCGCCCTCTCCCCCGTGCTGTTTCGTGACCTTGTATGGTAATCCCACGGGCTTGTCTCCTTATTTGGGCATCGCGCCGACGGCACGCCCCTCGTGGCGAGCCACGGGCTTATTTCCTTATTTGGGCATGGGGCTGCACAGCCCCGCCCTTCGTGGCGCGCCCTGGGCTTGCCTCTCCCTGGCGACCCCGCCCCTCCTGTTCAAACAGAGCACGGAGCACATTTTCACTATAGCAGCGAATTGAGAGGGCGTGCACCCCATGCTTGTGAACTGCTTTACCCACAGATGGAGAGTTTGGCTGGGAAATGGAATTATTGAAGGGGAGCTATTCTTAATTGACAATTCAGTGCAATGGAGTATTATTCTAATGGAAGACAAGGCCTTACTCTAAAACACATAATAAGATATAAGCTATCGAACAGGGGTATTCTATGATTGGCTGACTTGTATGCTTTTGGACTAATTATGGGACGCCCTTTGACCTTTACACTACAGAGGTATTTACAAGGAATCATTACATTTTACTGAGGGTGATATTTACAACAATTTACTATACAATACAACACAATAAAAAAAACACAATCCTCATATCCGCAACACTGCACCCTCCTCCTCTTAGGCACGAGCCAGGCCTACAACTTTTATTTAGTGTGACACGTAGGTGTAGTTCCCTCTACTTTTAACCTGACCCTGAGTGCGACAGTTTTAAAACATAAATAAATATGTCCCGCTGCTCCATTGCACCCTGCCTAACAGACTCACGCCCACAGTTAACCGAATTTCGGAATGGTCTTCAAACTATACACTGACGGTGGGGAGCATTATTTACAGTTGACGCTACTTTTATTTACAAAACGTAACCCAGGACCTGTAATTGTTCTTTCTGGGGGGGAGACAGTCTGTTCTGCATCAATGCACCATGAAAGCACCTATAACGCACCAACACACCCTCAAGCACCAATCGGTGCAGTCATCATAGTTCATCAGTGTTCAATAATAAAAATAAAATCAACAACCCCTAACCCTGCAGGTGATCTCTTGCTCTTCGGCTCCCTCTGCTGGCTATTATTATTTCTTCCAGTTGTTGTCTTTTCTTTGCTGGCGTCCTATTTGTGATAATAAAATGCACCTAACGTGTCCGTTTTATTTTTCTTTATTTATGGCCCACAGGGCCGACTAGTGTGGTTCACCTGTGGGGCATCGGTGCCCTGTGGCCAAGGTCCGCCAGCAAGATTCCGGGCCTTCATGGCCGGTTCCAGCAGAGGGGCCATGCCCCCAACCCATGGGGTCCATAAGTGGTGCTCGGCCACAGACATGTGGTCCATAATGTGGTGCATCGATGCAGACAGCTGGTTCTGAGAGTTCCGGGCGCACAATGGCCGACTCACTCACCCGAATACCACTTTATTCGACAAGATAAGGTGCGGCCTACAGCCTTAGAAAACTAACCCTAAATAGGTCAATACCTCCAACGACACAGGCGCGCATTCTTGCCGCGTGACGTGGTGACGTCATCGCGCTTTCACCTTAAAAAATGTATTTGATATAAATTGATATTTTGATATAAGCCTTAGAAAACCAACCCTACAGAAGTCAAATGGTCCAATAAAGGGTGATGGGAGGGTGATGGCAGGGTGATGGGAGGGTGGTGGGAGAGTGATGGCAGGGTGGTGGGAGGGTGATGGGAGGGTGATGGCAGGGTGATGGGAGGGTGATGGCAGGGTGATGGGAGGGTGATGGGGGAGGGTGATGGGGGAGGGTGATGGGGCAGGGTGATGGGGGAGGGTGATGGGGCAGGGTGATGGGAGGGTGATGGGGGAGGGTGATGGGAGGGTGCAATAATCCGGTGCAATAATCGAAACCCGATTCAAAATGGCCCCTCGCTACGATTTTCCACGATCACATTTTATTTTCACCATTTCAAATCGACCGAATTTCACCAAATAAGATACCACATTCGCTGCACTGATGTCATTTTTACGGCAAAAGTGAAAACAGATTTTAATTTGGAAATAAAACGAAAGCGTGCACAATGGACCCATTCGCGCCGCGTGACGTGGTGACGTCATCGCGCTTTCACCTTAAAAGATTTATTTGATATAAATTGATATTTTGATATAAGCCTTAGAAAACCAACCCTATAGAATTTCACCTCAAAAGACCCATTTGATATAAGTTAATATTCTGATATAAGCTTTAGAAAACCAACCCTATATAAGTCAATACCTCCAACGATACAGGTGCGCATTCGTGCCGCGCGACGTGGTGACGTCATCGCGCTTTCCCCTCAAAAGATTTATTACCTTCGCAAAAGCGGAAGGTTATGTTTTGATCGCTGTGTATTTATTTGTATGTCTGTGTGTGTGTGTGTATGTTAATCGCATAACTCAAAAAGTATTCAACCGAATTGCATGAAATTTGGTGGGATGATTGGTTATTATACGGGACACATTTGATTAGATTTTGGGAGCAATCGGGTCAAAGGTCAAGGTCAAGGTCACGAAAAGGTCAAAATCGTATTTTTGTTGTTCTGTTCCCTACACTCCCATGCCAAGTACAGAACAGTAGCTGCGGCGAAGGTATGCGCTCTACCGAGTGCCCGTTCTAGTTTGATATAAGTTAATATTTTGAATAACTTGGTCAATATCAGTCCGAATTTCGCCAAATAAAGGTTCCCGTTATCTACAGATACCCCTGTATCCTCCTAGAGGCGAAGTCAGGATGAATTTCGCAAAAAATAAAGTCCTTCGGCAACGAAAATTTAACATGGGGCTTTCCTATGTAACTTTACCCCGAGGTAATTCCACCAAAAATCCCCGAAATTTCGCGGGTCCCATTCTATTGAGTTTTAAGCTAATCTAGCGACTGCAAAATCTGAAAACAGATTTAAGATCCGAGTCCCCGTTCACTCTCGAGGGCCTCCAAGAGCAAATCGCATATATTCCTAATGAAAAAACCCCGGAGTTCCTAAATCCCAATTAGGGTGATACCGTCACAATTTCGGTCTTTGAGGCCGGCCGATAGGCACAGTGTGACCGGAAGGGACGAGGTTCTCCTGACCACGTGGCCCTTGACTTGGTTTGTCCGCACAATGTGGGCGCTTTCAGGATGAACTTTAGCCGGGGAGCGTTTGGGCGCCCCAGTCTGATACTGCCGCCCACGCGCAGAACAACTTGTGAGTGCACGTGGGTCCCGGCGGTCCCACTGGCCTAGCGCTACCATGTTTAGACAGCGAACTCCGTCCCCGGGCACCGGCACCTACTCCCGGATTGAGAGATCGTCAGTGCCGGGCACGGTAGGGCACCCGCGGAGCCCAGGCGGACCGGGGACGCGCGAGCCTACGCGTTAGCGGGCTACGGCGGAATCAACAGCTTCAGCCACGGCCGGGCCGATACTCGGCCCGGCCGCACCGGGAATGAACTGGTTCGACGCCCGCGCTAGAGAGGTCGCGGGCGACTGAGATGTATTAACAAATAATTAATTAATTTGAGACGTCCGATTTCTAGTGTTTTGAAATTTGGAAGAGCTTGACCCTAGCCTTTCCCTTGCGAGGGCAAGGAGGAACTTAACACTTGACACTTAAGCTTAGTTTGAAGTACACCCTGCCAGCGCTCCCGGTGGGACGGCAGGGCAACCAAAAGGGACGAGGTTCTCCTGACCACGTGGCCCTCGATCTGGGAAGCGAGAGGCGTTCCATTAGTGGACGCGCCCCTCACGCCCGATTTTTGGGCGGCCCCGGCAGGCCGTTTGTTTTGACATTCCGTGACAGGCCCCGCACCCCCACCTCCGGGCCGACCGGGCGACCGGAATGAATCCCGGTGTCCCGATCCGAGCCTTCAGAGCGGGCCGGCTGGGGAGTGCCAAGCACCCCGTACCTGCACTTTCCGTCCCTGCAGTCCCAAATACCGGAACCACCCGAATACCACTTTATTCGACAAAATAAGGTGCGGCCTACAGCCTTAGAAAACTAACCCTAAATAAGCGTTCCATTAGTGGACGCGCCTCTCACGCCCGACTTTTGGGCGGCCCCGGCAGGCCGTTTGTTTTGACGTTCCGTGACAGGCCCCGCACCCCCACCTCCGGGCCGACCGGGCGACCGGAATGAATCCCGGTGTCCCGATCCGAACCTTCAGAGCGGGCCGGCTGGGGAGTGCCAAGCACCCCGTACCTGCACTTTCCGTCCCTGCGGTCCCAAATACCGGAACCACCCGAATACCACTTTATTCGACAAGATAAGGTGCGGCCTACAGCCTTAGAAAACCAACCCTATAGAAGTCAAATGGTCCAATAAAGGGTGATGGGAGGGTGATGGCAGGGTGATGGGAGGGTGATGGCAGGGTGATGGGGGAGGGTGATGGGGGAGGAAAGGGTGATGGGAGGGTGATGGGAGGGTGATGGCAGGGTGATGGGAGGGTGATGGCAGGGTGAAGGGGGAGGGTGATGGGGGAGGGTGATGGGGCCTCCCTATAGAAGTCAGTACCTCCAACGACACAGGCGCGTATTCGTGCCGCGTGACGTGGTGACGTCATCACACTTTCACCTCAAAAGACCCATTTGATATAAGTTAATATTCTGATATAAGCTTTAGAAAACCAACCCTATATAAGTCAATACCTCCAACGATACAGGTGCGCATTCGTGACGTGGTGACGTCATCGCGCTTTCACCTCAAAAGATTTCACCTCAAAAGAAGACAAATGAGCGAGGGGTAAGGTCACAAGGGTACACATCAATAAGGCAATGCAAGGCGAAATGCGTACGGAGAGCGAAGTGAGAAAGCTCGTCCCTACCGTACGTCACCCCTCTGTCACCTACACTACCCTTGCCCTTACCCCATATTTACAAAAATCTACACATTTACAAATTCGTCACTACTGTCACGTCTTCCCCATATTTCTTCTAAACCAAATTCGTCACCACAATCCCTCTACTTCAAAATTTGCCATCACCCAATTCATCATCACTCCTCATAAGGAGGAAGAGATGGAACAACAAAGCACAATGTCACACCCACGTCATGATGCGTCTCACAATCCAAAACATTTTTTTTTTTTTTTTTTTTTTTTTTTTTTTGTATACAAGATCGAGGCTCGTGAAAGAGCTAACATTAATCACACAAAAAGACAAACCGACACACAAAACACAAAAAACAAGGGGAGCGGCAGACAAGATGGGGAGAGAGGGGGAAGGACACAAAAGAGAGGGGGAAGAGGAGGAAGGACACAAACACAACATTTGAGAGCAGGGACATCGGGAGGACTTGGGGGGAGGTGGGAGAGGATTAAAACATATGAACACTGCAAGGACTCTGGGGTGAATTACCGGGGGTAGAAAAGATCAAGGTTTTCGATGGGGGACGATAAGAGATGGTGGTGAACAGCTGTTTTAAAGACCTGGAGGGAGGAGTGGGATTGAAGGGAGTGGGGGAGTTTGTTCCAAAGGCGGGAGAAAAGGGGAATGAAAGAGTGAAGGTGAGCAGAGAGCCTAGACTTTGGCAGTTTAACCATAAGAGGGTTGCAGGCAGATCTTGTGCGACCTGAAGGAATACTGGGGGGACAGAGCACAGAGAGAGCTGGGGGAGCAAGGCCGGAGAGGAGTCGGTAGAAGACAGAAAGACCACCAACCTGCCTGCGGTGAGTGAGTGAAAGGCCCTCGGCGTTGACTACATCGCAGGAGATTCCAATGATTCTGAAAGCTTTGGCCTCAACAGCGTGAAGCCGAGCAAGGTGTGAGGCAGGAGCACCAGCCCAAAGGGGGGAACAGTATTCCATTGAGCTGCGGATGAAAGCCTTGTATGTGGTGAGGAGCTCAGGTGTGCCAAGGAAGGACTTCGCACGACTGAGGATGCCCAGTCGGCGACTGGCTTTGGAGGCCAGCTTGGAAATGTGGTTTTCCCAAGAAAATGTGGTTATTTGCACATAAAAATAACAAAACATGGCATGGTGTGGAGTTACGTCACCTCAGGTGAGTGGATGCAGATGGTGCGAGGAGACTTCAATCCTAACTATCCTCTAAATGACTTTAACACCCTTTACACTACCCGGGGTCTCTCCCTGCCAATCCATTGGCCAACTTACACGATGGGTTCTAAAAACCAATTCCCATTGACCAAACTGTGGTGCTTCTCAATTTGGGGTCTCACTCCCCCGATTCATCTCCCGGTGCCCTTGCACAATTTCTGGGCTGGGATGTGTAGCTCTCCCAGCAGGTCTACCCACCTGCACACCTCCACCACTGCAGTTGCCACCCGAGCTTACCTAGCTCCTCACCCTAACCTATCTAATTGGGGAAGGCCCCTCCTGGCTCTGTCACCCCTTGGTGCCCTCTGGCACTGGGCTACCCGGGTCCGTCCTCCGGATCCTCGGGCCCCATCCACAACTACCCTACCGGCTCCCAGAGCCCACCTGCGGCCTCACCTGGCCGACATCCTCACAGTGGTGGAGTGCCCAAACCAACTACACACACTAACAGGCTACACGCCCAGCCATTTCCACAACACTAAGCACCCATCCAAATACCATTCTTCCACCACGCACCACAGATGCCAATATCCAACCACAATTTACCTGTACCCTCTACCTAACACTTACACTACCCGCCCCGGGTATTCGTGATGGGGGTCCACTCTTCCCCCATTCACACCTTCGCACCATCCACTCCACTCCATCGTTTCCACCATACTCACTCCACGACCATCCACTCCAATACTCCATATACTCCACACTACCATTTATTCCATACACCTGTTCCTCATACCTGTTGTTGCACACCTGTGCACTCACACCTGGTGCCACCTGCACCCTCCTCCTCTTCCTGGACCATTTGGTCAACACAACTCCCATCACCTTCACTCACTCATACACTGCTCCACACACCTGTTCAGTTGCACACCTTTGCAATCACACTACTACTCACAATCACTCCCAATCCTCAAACACACGGCATCATCTCATCTAACTACTCCACTCTGAAACTTGCGCTTCCCAGTCGTCCCTTTAAACTATTGCGCTCCCTCGTCATTATCATCCACTCTAATCTACCTGCGTCCCCACTACAGGTGTCATTGTCACTAACTAACCTTAACGTTACCTAATGTCGTCTTCTAGGTCCCTACACACGATATATCCTAACCCTCCCGGGCTAGTTTTCACTGCCATCAACCCCATAACCTAGTGCTCCTTTGCCCCCCCCCCCCTCCCGCCTGTGAGGGATGGTGGATTGGCCATCCCATCACATGGGGCATCTCTTACTATCAATTTTGCACACCATATTTCAGCCAATCAAAAATTTTGCCAATCACTACCCATCATTTGCCAATCATTACTGCCAATCCTTTGCCAATCATCAAATTTTGCCTTTTTCTAATTTTGGGTCCAAAACACTAACCTCATCACCCATCCACTCACTAGATCCTCTCGGTGCGCCAATTCCCTTCTAAAGCTCGGCTTCATAAAGCCGAGCAATGAATGCGGGTTGTTTGGTGCCGGCGGCTGGATGCGTCCGGCACTCGGTGCAGGGAAGGACGCTTACCCAGGCCGAGATCCCACGCACCACCTCGGCACGGAGCCATCCAATGGCCCGATCTCGACCTGCCGGAACGTGTCAACAAAAAGGGGTCACCATGGCGACCCTTCCTATTGGGCTGCCCGTTCCGCCTAGCGGAGCACGGACGCGGCCATTCCAAGCGCGGCCCAGCGTGGATCACGTACGGCGGTCCTTTCGAACAAGCCGTGGTTCGGATCCCCGCTGGTCCTCGCGGCACGCGAAGCTGCCCGACGCGCACCGAGGGCCCGATTCGGCTAAATGTCGTTCTAACCGCTAACCCGGTTACCGTCGATGCCTCACCTGCATGCTTACACCCCGCAGCTCGTTCCTTGCTCATACATCCAGCTGTTCCCATGCTCCTCGTCATTGCACCTTCTCTTCCACACCCAGGTACACTCATTCCGCTCACAGACTTGGTCACACACCTGACCACCGAACACCTTGGCACACATTCGTCGCTCGCACACCTCACCAACACACCTCTCGCGCCCCCTTCTCGGTCACCTCCTCTGTGACAATCACAGGTGTGCTCTCACTCGCACACCCAACCACGTGCCTCACTACTAATTCCAGCGTGCATTCCCACACACGCTCTACCATTCCAGGTGTGCTTCCTTCCATTCCAGGTGTACATCCTCTCTCACCTGTCACAACCAACTCACGCTCCGTGTCACTCTTACTACTCTCACCTCCACTCTGGACAGCGCACTCACCCTTACTCTCGACAGCGCACTCTTTCCTCATGCACCCGTCCGTTACACACCTTCCTCGCGCACACTCTTGCGCACACTCTCCCGTTACATCCTCTGTAACACTCACCACAGGCGTGCATTCTCCCTTACTCTTGACAGCGCACTCTTTCCCCATGCACTCGTCCGTTACACACCTTTCTCGCGCATCCTCTCCCGTTACACCCTCTGTAACACTCACCACAGGTGTACACTCTTTCGTTACATCCTCTGTAACACTCCTCACTACGCGCTTCCATGTGCTCCCTCACACACGCGCTACGACCGACTCACTCTCGACAGCACACTCACTCCTCGGCGCACACTTTTTCCTCACACACCCCAGAGTCTGACATTCTCGCACACCTCCTCCTTCGCACACCATACCTGTTGCACACTTCACCAACGGCCTCTCACGAACACCCGGATCCAAATCAATCCCCAAGCCGACTGAAGCTCCCCTCACATCATGTACATTTCCTCGTATATCGCCACTCACCTTGGCACCTCGTCTCCGCACCTCCTTCGCCACCTGCAAACTCTTTATTTGGTTAGTGAGCACATCATCACGATTCGAGCACAGACCTTGTACCAATTCCATTACCTCCTCCTTTATTTCCTTTTTAGTTTGTGTCCGTCTCTTCTTAATTTCACTCACCCCTTCTTCCACCTCCTCTAATTTTTCCTTTACCTCCTTCATCTCCCGGTGCGCCCCCTCTATCTCTTCCTCTAACGCCACTTTAACCGTTTATATGTGCATCCTCACCTCTCGGTCCTTTGTCTCCATTACTTCTGTCACCTCTTCCAACTTCTTCGTCAACCCCTCATGTACCATCTGACATTCCTTCTGTGTCGCTATTAATTCGTTCTTAATGTCTTTTTGTGTCGCTTTTAACCCCCCGATTATTGCAGTGTTCTTTTCCACTTGGTCCACGAGTTCCTTTTGTCCCACTGTCAGCTGTTCTACTCCCCTCGTCAGACCCTCTATTCCCCCTTGTAACCTCGCCGTATTATTCCTCACTTCTTTCTCCATACGCTTTTCACCTCGCTTTACCTCCTCGCGTACCCCCGAGACCTCCTCACTTACACCTCGTCGTATCTCCTCCTTCATCTCCTCCCTCTCTTTTGTAGATGCCGCCCTCATCTGTCCCAATTCATCCCTCTGAGCATCCAATTTGGTTTCTACCCCGATTTTTACCTCCTCTATCTGCTCTCCCATTTGTTTAATTTCTCGGGTGGATTGCTCCCCTATCTCCCGCAATTTGTCTTCCATTCTATCTTCTAGCCCCCTTAACCCGTTTTTCACCCCCTCTAACTGATTCTCCTGGGCAGCCATTCTATTTTCTACCCCCATTAACCCATGTTTCACCCCTTCTATCCCATTGTCTAACCCCTCAAATTTCTTGTCTGATCCCTCAACGGTACTCCTCATTGCCCCCATTTGGCCCCCCATTTCTCCCATTTTGCCCCCCATTTCGCCCATTATGCCCCCCATTTCGCTCATTTTGCCCCCCATTTCGCCCATCATCCGCTCACCCTGAGCATCCATCCGGTTCCCCATTTTGGCTTCCAATCGCTCCCCCATTTTATCCATATACCCCATTAGCTGCGCCACCAAGAGGTCCAATTTCCCCAGCGCTGCGGTCTCGACTGCCGCAGCGCCGCCATTTTGTGCCTCTTCAACCACGTGCGCGAGAGCGCCATTTTGCGCGTCTGAAACCTCCGCAACCACATTGCCATTTTTCTCCTCCTCCCTTTCCTCCACATACATTTCCCCGAGGTCCTGGGTCGATTCTACTCCGTCTATCTCTATCTCTCCCACCGACATCCCGTCGCCTTGACCAGCCATGGCGCGATTTCAAAATTCGGGTTTTGCTTTAAAACACAAATTTCCAGCAGCTCGTAATTTTGAGCGCGTTAAGCGCGCTTCGGGCCTCGTATCCCACTCCTGACACCAATTTGTTACGGTCCGCGGATTAGGATGTTATTTTTACCGAGCGGAGGTATAACCGCGGCCGAACAGTTGTTCCCTGACTAAAACCCGATTTACCCAAACGTTGGCCGTATCGCGCCACAGCTACTCAATCTGGAAAACTCTAAAGCGACCGAATGCAAAGATGAAGAAGAAGACGTACAGAAGAGTAACAAGGTTTATTATTATTTACACACACATACGCAAAAAGAGCAGTCACGGGTATTTACAGCGGACATGAAAACGCAGGTGACACAGTGAAAATTACTAGCTTATACAGACTTAGTTTACTACCCAGGACAGCACGAACAGAACAAACTCACGTAGGCAAATGGGGACCTTGCAGGCAGGAATGGCTTGGACTTGGAGGGATGAGCAGGTGGGATCACAGGGCACAGCGAGCAGGTCCACTCCGGGCGGGAAGCGAGAAGCCGGCAGCGCCTTGTAAATCCGCTTTACAGCGCACACCGTCAGGGCTTCACGCGGCTGGTTGAAACGGGGCTGCACTCCTCTGCTGTATCTCTCATGTAGCTTGCTTCGTAAAAGCTCCTCGGCTTTCTCTTGGACCCTTCCTTTTCGTGTACCTCTCCACGCAGCTCAGCTCAGCCTTTCTCTCACTTCTCTCCAGCTCATCTCCTCATCTCAGTCAAAAGCTCATCTGCGATCTTCGCACCCTTCTCGCATACCCATAGCGCGGGTCTGACACGCCCTCTTCGGTTTCGGTACCGCCCTCTCCCCCGTGCTCTGTTTCGTGACCTTGTATGGTAATCCCACGGGCTTGTCTCCTTATTTGGGCATCGCGCCGACGGCACGCCCCTCGTGGCGAGCCACGGGCTTGTTTCCTTATTT
>NC_136265.1:19706240-19803740 GCF_964187855.1 Myxine glutinosa
GGGGAGGGGGGAGGAAAGGGGAGGGGTAGGGGAAGAGTGGGGGAGGGGGGAGGGGGAGGGGGAGGGGGTGGGGGTGGGGGAGGGGGTGGGGAAGGGTAGGGCAGAAAGGAAGGGGTAGGGGGAAAGGGAGGAGCATGGGGGAAAGGGAGGGGAGGGGAAGGGGAGGGGGCAGGGGGGAGGGTGGGGGAGGGGGAGGGGGTGGGGAAGGGGGAGGGGGGTGGGGAAGGGGTAGGGCAGAAAGGAAGGGGTAGGGGGGAAAGGAGGAGCATGGGGGAAAGGGAGGGGGAGGGGAGGGGAGGGGGGAGGGGGATGGGGACGGGGTAGGGCGGAAAGGAAGGGGTAGGGGGAAAGGGAGGGGCATGGGGGAAAGGGAGAGGGAGGGGAGGGGGGGGGAGAGGGAGGGGAGGGGGAGGGGAAGGGAGGGGAGGGAGGGGAGGGGAGGGGAGGGGAAAGGGGAGGAGGGAAGGGGAGAGGGTAGGGTGGAGGAGGAAGGGAGGGGGAAGGGTAGGGGGAGGGAAGGGGGGAAAGGGAGGGGGAGCGGGAGGGAGGGGGAGGAGGGAAGGGAAGGGGAGGGATATAGATGGTTACTGGCAATATTGATCACATCCACAAATGATGTAATCCACACAATTTATGTACTTTACATAACGTTAATAGGAATACATGGCCGTGTAGATGGGAAATACAGTTTGTTTGAAATAAATCACAAATATCAGATGAAAGTGAAAAAAAACCGTTTTGGTGTGAATGGCAATGTTCCTCGCTGAAATGTGAAAAAACTGAATTACGTGCGAATGCATAACTGTGAGATTATGGCGGCAAAGTTGGAACATCACGTGATCGCTCTGAGCGAATCAGCGCGCTGCTCTGCGACCAGCTGAGATTCCGTGTATAATGTTCCTCGCTGAAATGCGCTGAGGTAAATATGAATAAAAAATTCGATATATTTTCACTTTTACGCTTTGGCTAACTCGCTCACGAACCTGACGAAGATCCTGAGCAAGGATCGCTACGTTATGCTAACGCTACGTTAGCTACGCTACGTTATGCTACATTCGCTACATTATGGCTAAAAATATGGATCTAAAGATGAAAGAAAAAAAAACCTATGTGGTGTGAATGGCAATGTTCCTCGCTGAAATGTGAAAAAACTGAATTACGTGCGAACGCATAACTGTAAGATTATGGCGGCAAAGTTGGAACATCACGTGATCGCTCTGAGCGAATCAGCACGCTGCTCTGCCATTCCGGTCATAATATTCCTCGCTGAAATGCGCTGAGGTAAAAATATGGTTAAAAAATATTATGAAATAAATTTTTAGGTCGACCATGTTCGTACCAGGCTCAATGGCCATGTTTGTGCCAAATGTCAAGTTTGTGAGCCTCTCCGTTTAGGAGTCTATCGGTAACATTACACACACACACACACACAAACTGTGTTCTATATATATATATATATATCATGAAACATTCACATTTTGTAGTCCATTGTATAATTTAAACAAACATAAATGAAAATTTAGCATGTGGAAAAAGTAAGTACACCCTTGGCTCTAATAGGTGGTATTGCCCCCTTTGGCAGAAACAACCTCAAGTAGGCGTTTCTTATAACTGTCTACCAGTCTCTGACATCGACTGGGAGAAATTTTTGCCCACTCCTCCATGCAGAATTATTTCAGCTGTGGGATGTTTGAGGGGTTTCTTGCATGCACAGCTCGTTTAAAATCCCCCCACAACATCTCGATGGGATTTAGATCCAGGCTTTGACTTGGCCATTCCAGAAGGCTCCATTTCTTTATTTTCAGCTATTCCTTGGTGGATTTACTGGTATGTTTAGGGTCATTGTCATGTTGCAAGGTCCACCTTCGGTTGAGCTTCAATTATCCGACAGATGGCCTCACATTATCCTCAAGCACCCTCTGGTACAATGAAGAATTCATAGTGGATTATATGATGGTGAGCTGCCCAGGCCCTGATGCAGCAAAGCTGCCCCAAACCATAATATTTCCACCACCATGCTTTACAGTTGGTATCGGGTTCTTGTGGTCAAATGCTGTCTTTAGTTTTTGCCAAACATGTCTTCTGGTACTGTGGCCAAATAGCTCTACCTTTGACTCATCTGTCCAGAGCACATTGTTCCAGAAGTGCTGGTCTTTTCCGAGGTGTTCATTGGCAAACTTTAGTCTTGCCCTGATGTTCTTTCTGGACAGCAAAGGTTTCCTCCTGGCACACCTCCCATGTAGATCAAATTTGTGCAGCCTCTTCTGTAATGGTAGACTTGTGCACTTTGACATCAACAGCAGCAAGAGCTACCTGTGGGTCACGTGATGACATTCTGGGGTCCTTCGAGACTTCTTTCAGCATCTTGTGGTCTGCTCTCGTGCTGAACTTGCTGGGTCGGCCTGGCCTGAACAAGTTGGCAGTTGTTTGGAATCTTCTCCACTTGTAGATGATCTTGCGGACAGTCGAATGATTGATTTCAAATTGTTTGGAGACCTTTTAAAATCCCTTCCCAGACTCGTAGGCATCTATAACCTTCTATCTGAAGGCCTCAGAGAGCTCTTTTGATCTCGGCATAGTGACGCCGCACACTTCAACAACAAAGAGCAAATCAAACTAAATGTCTGAGGTTTAAATAAGACAGGTTCCTCCAAGATCCTCTCTAACGATGTTCTAATCATTTGCACCTGAGCTGGTGCACCTGATTCTAATTTTAGGTATTTGAAGTAGTGATAAATGTAGGGGTGTACTTACTTTTTCCACATGCAAAATTTGCATTTATGTTTTTTAAAATTATACAATGGACTACAAAATGTAAATGTTCCATGATATTTGTTGTATTATATCACCTTTATCTATCAATATTGTTGAAATGAAGATCAAATAGCTGTATGTTGAAATATGTTGAAAAAGTCTAAACTTTACATGGGGTGTACTTACTTTTTCACGTGACTGTATATATGTATGTATGTATGTATGTATATATGTATGTATATATGTATGTATATATGTATGTATGTATATATGTTCACACTTCACCCATTGGTTGATGGCTGATGGGGGATTGTGATGGGATGGGTCATGGGGGAGTGGGGTCAGGTGGTCATGAGTATTGTTAGCTCGGGTGACAGTTGAAGGGGGATTTATGGGGGGAAGTGGAGTGGGGAAAAGGGGTGTGGGCTTCATCCATTGGTTGGACAGCTGACATGACTCCACCTACAAATGTAACCTGAAATACTTAACCCAAAGTACCCAGCAGACCCAAAAGACCCCTCCCCCCATCCCCCCCCCCCCCCCCCCCCGAGGACTCAAAATACCGAGAAGATCCTGATAACCCAAAATACCCCAAGTACCCTAAATACCCCAAAAGACCTAAAAGACCCCAAATACTGATAAATCCAAAAACACCCCCCAAGACACAAAAGACCCCAAAGGCCCCAAAGACCTAAAATACCCCAACTACTGAAAAGACCCCAAAGACCCAGAAGACCCCAAAAACTGAAAATACCCAAAAGACCCCAAAGACCGAAAAGACCATAAATACTCAAAAATACCCCAAAGACCCAAAAAAGTCCTGAAGACCCAAAAGACCATGAAGACTTAAAATACCACAAAGACTGAAAAGACCCTGAAGACCTAAAGGTCCCCAAACACCAAAAAGGTGCTGAAGACCCAAAAGACCCCAAAAACTCCTAACGCAGAAAATACCCAAAAGACCTAAAATAATGAAAAGACCCCGAAGATCCAAAATTTCCTGAAGACCCCAAAAACCCCCAAAGGACTCCAGAGGACCCTGAACACCAAAAAGACCGCAGAGACCCAAAATACCCCAAATACCCTTAAACACCCTGAAGACCAAAATACCCCAAATACTCTTAAACACCCTGAAGACCAAAACACCCAAAAGACCAACAAGACTCCGAAGACTGAAAAGACACCAAAGAACAAAAATACCACAAACACCCTGAAGACCAAAAAGACCCAAAAGACCAAAAAGACTGAAAAGCCACCGAAGACCCAACAGACCCTTAAAGGGGAACCAAATTTTTATTTCTTCTGAAAACTATTGACAATCAATTACAGTCTAATTTGAAGGGGATTTAATTTTATTTGTGAATCACAAAGTGCCGAAAAAAGCCCTAATTTCGATTTTCGAGATTGCCAGTGACATCACATTGTGAACTCACTGTGATCCTGCTGGCGACAGTACACAGAGACAGTGCATTCCGAGCTTCTCGGATTCCGATAATGATTGGGGATGTTGGAGGAGGTGGGGTGTGTGAGTTAGTCGTGGGTATTGTTAGCGAGGGTGATGATTGTTGGGGGATGGTATGGGGTGGTCGTGAGTATCGTTAGTTACGCAGATAGTTGATGGGGGATTGTGTAGTGGTGGTGAGGGGTGGTCATGGGTATTGTTAACTCGGGTGATAGTTGAAGAGGGATTTTGAGGAAATGGTGGAAGGGGGAGGAGGTGAGTGTGGTTTGGTCGTGGGTGTTGTTAGCTCGGGTGACAGTTGATATTTGTTTTTTTTTCTGGAAAATTGAGATACTTCAAAAACCAAGGCCACCTCAGTTAAACAGAGATCCAGCAATATTACCAAAGGAAATAATCAAGAAATCCAAGTCAAATCAGTTGTATCAGCAGAAAATATCCTCCAATAAGAGATGGCAGAAAATGTGATATATGCTTGGAACAAGAACGCCCATAGGGCCCATAGGCGCCTGTAGGACGGGCACTCTGCTAGTTCAAATAACGAGCTAACTAATTATTGTGTTTACATATTATAACTAACTAATTATTATGTTTACATATTATAACTAACAAACTATTGTGTTACAATAATAACAAAAAAATATGCACGAAAAATTTGCAAATTTGCGAAATAATGTTTGAACTTTTCATGTCACTTTTTGTCGAGGAAAACCATTGTTACCATTTTTAAATGATTCGGTAACTTATTTAATCGGTAAATCGTGTTTAAAAATCGGTTAAAACGATATTCATTTATGTTCCAGTTCATTCATTTTAGGTGGTGCAGGATCACAAGAGGGCAAAGTGTAATTAAAATAATCCATTTAACACTTTGATATAACTCAATGTTCATCGGACGTTTAATAGAAACCCCTAAACCTAACCTAAAGTGGGTCCAGTACCTAAATAAAACGTTTAGGGAACGTTTTCCTGCAACAATGAAATAATGTTGTTGTTAAACGTTTCCACAACGTTGTTTCAACGTTTTTCACGTTACTTTCCTGCAACATTGAAATAATGTTGTTGTAAAACGTTTCCACAACGTTGTTTCAACGTTTTTCACGTTACTTAACAAAATGGCAGGAAATACGTTTTTTCCACCTCCACCAACATCTCCCACCCCTGGAATGTTCGCAAAGTTGAGCAGAATGTTTATAGTTCACAACATATTGATTGGTATAACGTCGGTCCAATACCTAACTAAAACGTTTAGGGAACGTTTTTCTGCAACATTCAAGTAACGTTGTTGTAAAACGTTTCCACAATGTTGTTTCAACGTTTTCCTCGTTACTAAACAAAATGGCAGAAAATGCGTTTTTTCCACCTCCACCAGCATCTCCCACACCTGGAATGTTCGCAAAGTTGCGCGAAATGTTTGTAGATCAACTAAAACGTTTCGGGAACGTTTTTCTGCAACATTCAAGTAACGTTGTTGTAAAACGTTTCTACAACGTTATTTCAACGTTTTCACGTTACTTTCCTGCAACATTGAAATAATGTTGTTGTGAAACGTTTCCACAACGTTGTTTCAACGTTTTTCTCGTTACTTAAAAAAATGGCAGAAAATGCGTTTTTTCCACCTCCACCAACATCTCCCACACCTGGAATGTTCGCAAAGTTGAGCGGAATGTTTGTAGTTCACAACACATTGATTGGTATAACGTCGGTCTGGAACCTAACTAAAACGTTTAGGAAACGTTTTTCTGCAACATTCAAGTAACGTTGTTGTAAAACGTTTCCACAACGTTGTTTCAACGTTTTCGCGTTACTTTCCTGCAACATTGAAATAATGTTGTTGTGAAACGTTTCCACAACGTTGTTTCAACGTTTTTCTCGTTACTTAACAAAATGGCAGAAAATGTGTTTTTTCCACCTCCACCAACATCTCCCACACCTGGAATGTTTGCAAAGTTGAGCGGAATGTTTGTAGATCACAACACATTGATTGGTATAACGTTGGTCTATAATCTAACTAAAACGTTTAGGGAACGTTTTTCTGCAACATTCAAACAACGTTTTTGTAAAACGTTTCCACAACGTTGTTTCAACGTTTTCACGTTACTTTCCTGCAACATTGAAATAATGTTGTTGTAAAACGTGTCCCCAACGTTGTTTCAACGTTTTTCTCATTACTTAACAAAATGGCAGAAAATGCGTTTTTTCCACCTCCACCAACATCTCCCACACCTGGAATGTTCGCAAAGTTGAGCGGAATGTTTGTAGATCACAACACATTGATTGGTATAACGTCGGTCTAGAACCTAACTAAAACGTTTCGGGAACGTTTTTCTGCAACATTCAAATAACGTTTTTGTAAAACGTTTCCACAACGTTGTTTAAAGTTTAACATGTTTGAAGGTAAAAGTAAAACGTCCTTAAAACATTTATAAAACGTTTTTTTTTTTCGTTACCTAATTACGACGTTCCAGCAACGTTGTGATTAAGTTATGTGTTTGCCGGGCTGGTGTTGGCTTAGCGGTTAGGGTGCCGGCTTGGGATCCTAGGATCCTGGGTTCGAATCCTGGTCGATCGCTGAATTAACCCCAGGGGGGTTGACTCAGCCTGATCATCCCCCCGAGGTTGGCAAATTTAGTTCAATGGTAATTTAACAAGTTCAATGGTAATTCTCTGTGTGTTGCAAGAGGTGAACAACAGGGTTGGTGGCAGGAAGGGCATCCGGTCCATAAAACATTGCTTCAAAAAGGGGACCACGGTGCCCAAAAAAGGACCAACCCCTGCTCTGTGGGGAAAAATGGCTGGAAGTGGTTCGTTTCTTCTTCTTGTGTATTAAATCGACGTATTGATGGGGAAAATAAAATGCCCGACATACCTATTGTCATTTAATTTACACTACTCACAATAAGTTAGGGATATTGGCAGGTTTTTCGGTGTGGTTGGTTTTGCGTATTAATTATGTTGAAAAAAGTTGTTGGTCCTAATTCTATGGTTATTAATGTGTGAAAAAACACAGCATTCTTGATTTCAATACCTCAACCCTAACCCCGATGAAAAAAATAAACTCACTCCCACAATATCCCTAACTTATTGTGAGTAGTGTATATGCATTCTGCTCTACAAATTTATGGTAAGATTTCAGATTGTGGAAATGTTGTGATATTCAAACCAGAATAATAATAAAAAAAGAACTTTATAATAATGAGCCATCTCCAGAATCTGAAGCACAGAGCTGTTGCGGTCCGTGACCTTTCTTTTCTTCTTCCTCTTCCTCCGCCCCCCTCCACCCCCCTCTGAGTTCGACCAAGTGGTTCGGCCCACGGGTATACAGCCGATGATTGGCTGTGGGGCAGGGGAGGTACCAGAACGTTGATTCAGAGGAGAGTTGCTGAAAAGTAGGCTCGGGAATCCTCCGGTAAAGGCTAGCTAATACGGAGGATAATAGAGAACAGTGGATCCAGGAAAAGGGCCGTGATCAAACGGTTCGGATAGGACGAGACACTAAACTCCCTTTCGGCACAACATTTAATAAAACAAGGCAAATATGGCGGCAATCAACTCGCTCACACGAGCCATCAGCAAGAAGCCGGAAGTCTCCTCCCTTTCCGGTGCAAATTAAGAGGAAAAAAGTAAGAATTACAGGCTCGCACTACACCAACATGGCATCAACATATTGCAAGAAAACATTCATAAGCAAAGCAGGAAACGTTCACGTATATCGTACGCATAACATCAGAGACTTTCTAACAGCCACCCCCAAATTTGTGGAATAAATTGGTAAAAAGGGAAAGTTTCAGTCCATTCACCCCTCACCCATCATCGTCAAGCTTCAACAGCCGGATCAATTTAGCAAGTGGTCGAACATAGTTCTTGCCACGAACTTGAACGCTGGCAGTTCGAGCACGGCCATCTGAGCCCGGAAAGGTCTCGTGAAGTTTCCCTCTACGGGCGATGAGGCGACGGACGGATATTAGGAAGGCATCAGCATCAAGGCCCTCCAGGAGGCCCAGATGTACGCTGTGGGTAGTGAGGCACTTGAAGATTATACCCCAGCACTTCTCCGTTCGTCTTCCAATTTTTATGGTGAAAGGACCGAAGCAGTCCACTCCAGTAGAGTAGAAGGCAGGCTTGTATAGTCGTAACCGAGCAGGGGGTAGATCAGCCATCCTTGGCACCTCTGGATTGGCATGCCATCTTCGGCACTCGTGGCATTGATGTTGGTGTCGACGAATAGCCTCTCGACCACGCCGAATCCCATACTTGCGACGTACTTCAGCGAGAATTCTCTCCGGACCACAGTGAAGCAGTTGGTCATCACATTCTTGAATGAGGAGCTGAGTTACTGGGTGATGAGGATCTAAAACAATAGGATGCACAGTGCAATGAAAGTGAGTTCCACAACTTTGACCTGTGTAATGGAAAATCAGTTCCACAACATTGTCCTGTAGGTAGGTTTAATGACAATTCGATCTCTGGCAATATCCTGTAGAAATACAATCATGCAATATATATCAGGATCATGGAATCATGGAGAAAGTTCAGTAATATCAATCAATGCAAGCAAGCCTCGATTATCTACGTATACGCACCATCCGAGTCTACATGTCATAGATTAAAGGTCACAGGAGTGTCTCGGAGCGACGGTCGTCCGAGTTCTTATAGACGCCTCTCAGTGGTTAGAGAGAGCATCACACCTGGGTTCAACTTAGATACATTTTCATTACATTCTCCCCGCTGTTAGAACTACACTTCCGCTAGGCAGGAATCAAGCATGCAGCAGCATTAGTAGAGTAGCGATGTCAGTCCATGTCAGTCGGTCCATCCGTAGCGATCGGGGCGGCGAACTTCCCTGCCAGCACGGGTCCGGAAACTACCGGGTACTGCATCCCCAAGCCCGGAGTCCCTCGCATCAGAGTAGCCGCCTGAAGCGGGCGACGGAGGAGGCACCACATTGCCTACAGGCAGGGGTGTATTTTGCGACGGGCGGGACGGCAGATGTTCTGTAGGCAGAGCCTCGGAAGAATCCATAGACTCGTAAATTGGTTCGTCGATGCCCTCGCAAGGGTCAATGGCCCCGCAAGGGGCCAGGTGGCGTACGGAGACCGTGGACTCGCGTCCATCTGCCATCAACAAGCGAGCATGCTTGGGATTAGCCTGGAGTACCTGCACCTTATCCACTAGTGGATCATACTTGCTCGTGCGAACCGTACATTTGAGATAGGCCGGCCCGGGCTCAGCGAGCCAACTAGGTAAAGATCGGATACTCCCCGAGCTCCTCGGGCGATGAAACATCCGTTCGTGAGGAGTCTGGTTGGTGGCCATACATAGTAAAGCCCTGATTGAGTTCAGCACCGCAGGTAACAACCAAGCCCATTTATCTAGGCCCCGGCCGAGGGACCTAAGGCTTAGCGTGACGGCCCTCCATATAATCCCATTGAAGCGTTCGACCTGCCCATTCGCCTGTGGTCTATATGGGGTGGTATAGCTAGAAGCGACATTATGCTGAAGTAAGAAGCTCCTCACTTCCTGGGACAGGAACACTGCACCTCGATCGGTATGCACGTAGGCCGGATTCCCAAACATAGAAAACAAGTTCTGCAGACACCGTATAACTGTGGCGGCCGTCATATCTGCGCACGTGAAAGTGAAAGGGAATCGCGAGTACTCATCAACGATAGTGAGCAGATAACGAGAGTTACTCGATGCCGGCAGCGGCCCTGTGAAGTCCATCGCCAATCTCTCCCACGGCCTAGTAGCTCTGACCAGCGTCCCCATGGGAGGGTTGTAAAAACGCGGTTTGAGTTCCGCACACATAGCACAGTCGTGACAGACCTGGCGAATGTCCTCAACCGAGTATGGCAGATTACGACAATGCACAAAATGAGCGAAACGCATCACCCCAGGATGACACAGAGTGTCGTGCAAAGCGCGCAGACCCTCCAAAGATATGAGGCCCGCACACGTTGCTGGCCGCAATAGGGCGTCGGCAACCAGGTTATCCCTCCCTGGGCGATATTTGATGGTGTCGCAGAAATCGGCGAGTTCGATGCGCCAGCGAGTGATTTTCTCATTCTTAATGCGTTGAGCATGCAGGGTGTCATACATAAACACAACGCTCTGTTGGCCCGTGATAATTTGGAAGCCAAGAAAATAGGGATGCCAATGCCGAATCGACTCGACGATCGCGTACGCTTCCTTTTTGACAGATGAATGTCACCGCTCAGCGGAGGTGAGAGTTCGCGAAAAGAAAGCCACAGGGCGCCCCCTTGGGAGAGAGTCGCAGCTATTGCATGATACGAGGCATCACTTTCCAAAACAAAAGATTTGTTATCGTCAATCGTCGCCACAGCGGCCCCAGCGATGTCGGACTTAAGGCCATGAAAAGCAGCCTTGGCATCAAGGCTCATGGGGAACGCTTCGCAGTCCACAAGTGGGCGGAGTTTCGCGGAGAAATTTTGCACCCACTTAGAATAATGGGCGAACAGCCCGAGAGCATGCTTCAGCGAAGCACGATCGCAGGGCGGAGCCATGTCGAGCAAGGGTCGCAGACGCTCCTTATCCGGAGCAACAGAGCCGTGGGTCACGGTGTACCCCAGGAGATCTATCGTGTGCGTGGAGTAACGACATTTAGCCTCATTCATAGTTAGGGTCCTCTGCGCGACCTCTAGGAAGCGCTTCAGATTTGCATCATGATGTTCCTGGTCATGCCCGCAAACCGTGAGATTGTCCAGATATACAAAGACGTCGGTCAAGTTCTCCTTAGCGATGAGGTCGTCCATAGCCCTCTGAAAACGCGACCCCGTTCGTGACCCCAAAAGGTAGCCGGGTGAACTGGTATAACCTTTGACCGGATTCAAACGCGGTATAGATACGGTCGGCCTCGGAGATGGGGATTTGATGATACGCACTACGCAGATCGAGAGTGCTATAGACCGAGTACTGGGCCACCTGTCGAACCAGGGAGTCTATCCCCGGTAGGGGGTAGGCGTCCAGCTGTGTAAATCGATTAATCGTCTGCGAATAGTCGATTACCATGCGTCTGCGATGCGCTTCACTTTGTACCACCAGAACTTGGCCCGCCATGGTGACCGACTAGGTTCTATGATACCTTCCTTTAATAGCTGGGCCGTTTCTTCCGCAATTAATTGCGCGTCAGCTCGTGAGTAGCGTCGCGATTTAACCGCTACAGGTGTACAGTCCGTGGTCATATTTGGGAACAGCGACAGCGGCTCAAATTCCATCCCTGCAAGAGCACACACAGCAAGCATATCAGTGCCACCAAATTCCATTTCCAACCGTCCATGTCGCTTGAGAAAATCATGTCCGAGCAAAACATCTGCACATAATGCTGGTAAGACCATGAGATGCACATCCGGAAACATTCGTCCCTTTATACAAGCTTCAATCGACATTACGCTTTTGTGCTGAGCCTAAGCCCCTGAGAGGCCGTAAAGATCCGACGTCTTGTCCCAAGAATCGGCCATCCATGTTTTTGCACCAGTCGATAATCAACATAACTATCCATGGAACCTGTATCGATCAAAGCATTCGCAAAAATTCCCTCGATCATGAGTGGAATTATAGCTCGAGCCAGGCCAGGTGGACCTGCAGTTATCGCGTTGTCTAGGCGTGGTGCTCGCGCCTCGCGAGTGGATCCAACGCCAGCTAGAGTTTTCCATGCCAGAGCAGTAGCTTGTAGTTCGTACGAGCAGCCTCCGGATGGCGCTCGTGTCATGCGCGGAGTTTCAAAGCCAGCTAAAGCTTTCCGTGCTGTAGCAGGAGCTTGTAGTTCGTATGAGCAGCCTCCGGAGGGTGCTCGTGTCACGTGCGGAGTTTCAAAGCCAACATTAGCCGTTCGGGTGGCCGAATCGGACAGTTGGCAGGGGCGCGGAAGAATGCCGGCCAAGGACGGTTGCACCGCGTTCTGTCGTGTCTGAGCCACTTGTTTAGGCGGCGCGATGAACCTCACCAAGGTTGAGCGCTCAGCCAGGGGCCCACGAGGAGGTGCGCTCCTCATCAAAGTCGGGCGAGGCGCCCCGCGCTTCGTTCAGCCCACTGGCTCGGCGATAAGCACATTCATTGTCGAGCGGGTTCGTTTGTCCCGCGTCGCTGTTCGGCAAACCTTTGCAAAATGCCCTTTCTTTGTGCACAAATGACATGTCGCATCTCGAGCCGGACAAACAGACCTGAGATGTTTTCGGTTACCGCAGAAATAGCACGTAGCGTTACGTCCGGGCTTTGGTCCGGCTGCTGCTGCGGCCGTCAAGCCCGGATCAGGGTCTTCCTCGGGAGCGGCCGGGGTCTCCGATTCCGGCAGAGATGCCATGGCTGCATCCGCATCCTCGGCGGTCGCTCTCTCCGGTTGAGCTTGCCGAGATGTCCCCGCAGTGACGTATGGGTGTTCATACGTGTCGGATTGTTCCCGTGCTTGGGTATAGACGTGAGCCAGCCGCAGGGCTTCAGCGAGCATCAAGTCGGCTTCTTCAAGAAGTCTTTGTCTGACTACTGGGGATCTGAGTCCTGAGATGAAAGAATCACGCACAAGATCATCACAAACTTGTTCGTGTGTCCACACCTCCGGTGCACTGTTGGTCAGCAGATGCCGGAGCTCTTGCGCGAAATGATCTAAAGTCTCCGTGGGCTGTTGTTTCCGTATTGCGAGCAGGTGCCGGGAATAAACCGCGCTTCGTTTCTTGATGTAAATACGCTTCAGCTCTGCTACTGCCGCATCGAACGTCACGCATTGTTCAATCGCGCGATACACGATGTGATGCACCTTTGTTTGTAGTACCTCCAATTTCGTTTCATTGGTGACGGCAGCTTCCTGGGCCTTGAATTGATTAATTATCCAAGGTTTTCAGCCAATGTTTCAGCTCCGCGCCCGCGTCCGCTGCTTGCGGGTCGGCTGCGAATTGCGGCACCTGGATCATTCTGTGTCCTGCCATGTCGCTCCCGTTCGCCTCTCGTTCTCGATCAGACGGCAAGACAAAATCTATATAATAATAGCGTAAGGACTCGACTTTGTTATCCCTGTTATCCACCTCGACTGTTAACCCAGTGACCCGATGCCCATGGCACTAATGGATTTACGATCTATGAACCGCGCTCTTTGTTTATCACGTACAGCCATACTCGAAAAATCTGAATTAGCCGACGTTGGGGCCCAAAAGCATCTGATTAACTGCCGATACGACGCCATCTTATGATGCCATCGTATTGGCGTCTGCTGGGCGAAAGCGAAGCAAGCCGTCCGCTGATTGGACAGGCGAAGGCGAAAGCAAGCCGTCCACTGAGTGGACAATCCAAAGCATGCATTTGTGCCGGTGTCGGCGATCGTTGTTCATATACGCACTCTTCATTCTCATCTTTCTTCCTAACTCTTACTCGGACAAGCAAATCCCCTATGCCATCCATAATGGTACACTCTATCCATACACCACATCCTCCCTTCCGTGGATGTTCCACGGGTTTCGGCTAGTTGTCATTAATTGTAATGAAAGTGAGTTCCACAACTTTGACCTGATGGTAGGTTTAATGACAATTTGATCTCTGGCACATCCTGTAAAAGTACAATCATGCAATATATCAGAATCATGGAATCATGGAGATAGTTCAGTAATTATCAATCAATGCAAGCAAGCCTAGATTATCTAAGTATACGCACCATTCGAGTTCTACATGTCATATAATAAATGTCGCAGGAGTGTCTCGGAGCGATGGCCATCCGAGTTCTTATAGATGCCTCTCAGCGGATGGAGAGAGCATCACACCTGGGTTCAACTTAGATACATTTTCATTACACACAGCATCTTGTGTAAGGACATCCACACGGCGAAGTCTTTCTCCTACTCTGATGAGACCAAGGGTACGGTCATATTCAGGTGAGAGAGATGCCACTCGACCTCTGATGGGTAAATCCCTACCCGTGGCAAGTATCTGGACTTCGTCCGGAAAACTATTGTACTGTGAGCGTTGAAGCAGAAGATTCTCTATCTCCCCACGCTGGTGAGCGCTTAAGGTAGGATAGTCTTGATCGTAGGCCACCCCATTGGGACACTGCTGTGCAGCCACAACCAGAGCATTCCAAGTCTTGTACTGTGAAGGGTCAGGTAAGGCCTGTATGCCCACCGACATTGTTCCACAGAAAGTTGACTTCCAGAACTCAGTCACATCACTTTGCTCTAGTACGCTGACCGGTCCTTGTAGTGACCAGCCCAGGTTGGTACAAACTGCTACTGGAGCACCCTTGGGGCCAAATCGCACAGGTTGCTTTGGTAAGATGAGGTGCGGATAGTCTGACCCGATCAATATTGTTGGTTGAGCCTTGTTAATCAAAGGGAGTGGTATCCCAGCTCGGTGGGGGTGCCGTTTCTGAAGATCGGCCACTGTGTACGAATACTCAGATAAGCACAGCATTGTGGCAGTGAATGCTGCATCTATCCCATACCTCTGGTTCGGGTTCTCGACCGATGATATCTGAAGCTTGACAGAAGCCCAGGTACACTGCAACGTATCTTCTCACAGTGTCTTGAGCAGTAATGCTTCAGGTTTACCCACCAGGTTCAGCCACTCCGTTATTGAATTCAAAAGCATAGTCCTTTCTGAACCATCGTCTAGAATGGCATAGGTCTCTCTGGACCCTTGTGGGCCATGAAGAAGCACCTTTACGACCTTTAACAGGACATCATGTGGACGGGAAGGCTTGTCAAGGTACACTGCAGATGGTGCGGAGCCTGTCATTAGGACGGTATCGCAGGATCTCTGCGCTGCATCATGTAGGATGGTTAGGTGCAACTCGTTGCAAGCAACGCATGGCTTCCTAAGTGTTCAGCGATCAGCTGGGTGTGACCGACCGCACCTCCAGCAACGGTCATGTTCCCTTATCCACTTAATAATATGGTCTGTGGAAAGCTTCTTGAATTCCGCACAGGAACCGAGGTAATGATCACTGGAGTCACGATGAGGACAATAAGGCTTGGTCTTGGTTGTTGAAGAAATATTACGCAATGGCTGTAGCCTTGTGTCAGCTATTGGTGACTCAGAGTTGTGAAACACCGAGGCCTGTGATTCTTTCTTCTTGAAAGATGAAGAATGCTGTTCCTTTCTCTCTAATCCCTGGCCCTCACATTTGTAGAGGACAGCAGCTTGGTTCGCTATACGTTTAGCTCGGGCCTTCACCTGCAGCCAAGCTGCCAGATGGTGCAACGTGTAGGTCTGATTAGAATATGCGTTTATAAGTCCTTGGTTAATGTAGTGCTCAATGAATCCATCACGATAGCTCGGTGGCAGTTTGCTAATTAGCCTGTCTACATATGAGCCACATCATAGTTCAAATCCATGCTCACCCTCGAGGGATTGTAACATACCCACAAGGCAGTGCACTGCGAGAGCAAATTCTTCAAAGGCCTCTGCATCTCCAGTCCTCACTGGTGCCATGTTCATGATGGCACCAATTTCGCTCTGTACGAGTTGCCTTGGCTGTCCATACTTGTCCTGCAGGGCCCGTAAGGCCACCGTGTATGGCTTCGGATCATGCATGTAGGCCTGAACAAGTTTGTATGCACTTGGTAGCTTAAGGTGTGTTAAGAGTACTTGATATTTGTACTCCTCTGACGAGTAGGTGTGATTACTTATCAGGCTATCCAATGCAAGCTTGAGAAGGGCAAAGTCACTTTCTCTGCCACTCTGGAAATAAGGCAGACTCGGTTTTGGTACGCCATAGGATGAAGCTATTAATAGGTCCATGAGGTTGGGTGTTGCAGGCGTCTCAGATGGGTGAACTGGATGCCCATGTGGTGAAGTCGAGGGTGGTAGATAGGGTGCATGATGACATGGTAACATGTTAGGATGAAAATTTGAAGCTTGGAATGGAGCTGTGGTGGCCGATGAATATGCAGTTGCATGAGTTTGCTTCACCTTCTCTTTCGGTGATGGATTGTCATTAATGATTAATCGAGGAGTGGATGTGGATTGTAAGTCGGCAGTGATGGCACTTTCCGGCTCTGGCCGCAATAGCGGCAGCTGCGTTGGCAATGGTTTGTTTGGTTGAACTGAGGGAGTACATGACGCTCCACCACCGTACAGAATCATATGCTGGGCGGTAACGGTTGGACGCCCGGTTGGAGAGTTAGGCGCTTCATCTCCTGCATCCAAGAACGACACTATCAACCGTGCTTCCTCCAGGTCCTGTTCGGCCTTCCTCAGACGTCTCTGTCTTGTTAGCTGGACGGACAAGGCCTCGCGTTCCCTCAGAGCCTGGTGCTCCATCTCCTGAGCCTGAAGGACTTCATCCTGCAGCTCCTGTCCACGTTTCTCAGCTCTCTCATCCTCCCCAACTTGACATGTTCGTTCCTCCAGTTCATACCGTTTTCGTTTTTCCATGAGAATAGCCGATTGTATACCACTGAGTTGGGATGTAATGGATGTACGGCTGTAGCTGGAACAATGTCTGCGTCGTGAGCTATGTGCACTGCATAGTGAGGCAGTCTTTGGTCGGTGGCTTCCTGACGAATGTCGTCGGTAAGAATAACTCGGCCCACACTCCTGATTAAGGGAAGAACCACTCGTGTTTGAAGGTACGTAGTTAAGAACATAGTCTTTCAAACGTTCAGGGATACGTATATTCCTTTCGGGTCGGGAAGACGCCGTTAATTCATTGCCAGTGCTGATGATGGCCGGACCCGGTAATTCGGTGGCTGATACAGGTGCGGAGCTGACGGCGGCCACCGAAACAGAGACAAATGGATTCATGCCATGAGTGCTGAAAGGACTAACCGGGCTAATGTCGCTGGTATTGTCTGCTGTTTGAGTACAATCGGCAGTCCGGGTAGCGGCGATATTCTTGTTCATGATTTCCTTGTCCAGCTGTTCGTTATCCGGCTCGAAGGACCATGAAAAGTAGGCTCGGGAATCCTACGGTAAAGGCTAGCTAATACGGAGGATAATAGAGAACAGTGGATCCAGGAAAAGGGCCGTGATCAAACGGTTCGGACAAGACGAGACACGAAACTCCCTTTCGGCACAACATTTAATAAAACAAGGCAAAGATGGCGGCAATCAACTCGCTCACACCACAGAACTCAAATAGACCTAGAAGAACTATGCAGGCCGCTGTGTGGCCCCTCCGCCGCAACGCGGCAGCCATTTTAGTTAGCGCAAGACACCTCCGCTTTCTGCGTACAGATAGGCCTATTGTTAACATGAGCAGTGTGAATGTTCAACAAATATCAGCAATATGCCTTCTTGTGCTGCAATAAACTGTACAAATCGACTTGTGAAAGGTTCTGGGAAAACATTCCACAGGTAAGTAATTTATTTTTCTTAATTATGAAGAGTTTACTCGCCAAACTCTAGTTAAACTTTCACGTTATGCACAGATGTAGTTTTTCGTTTATGTAGTCCCATCTGTTAGTTTGTGTGTGTTTGTGTGTGTGTGTGTGTGTTTGCGGATTTGTCAGTGCATTTTGACTTGAACCAAAGGCCGTGCCTTTGCTTGAACTTAAGGACTCTAGCTCTTAATCTCTTCTCTCCCAATTTTGTTGAGCCACACACAATTGGCAAATCGCGTTGAGGTAAATCGAGTAAATTTACTTTACTCACTTTGGAACGTTTTGTGAGTTATTATCTTCTCCAATTTGATCACTTGTCCAGATAAACGGGAAACGTGTCCAACCTTGATCACCACATTTACACTAACAGTTTACCTAAGAGACACACACACTCACCTGAGCCGTAAAGCATCGTCACAAATAAATGATTTACCAGTACGTTATTTACCAACGACACAAAGCAGGATATCTCAAAAAGTTGTGTACGGATAATTTTGATTAAATGTGATTTGTGTTGTGCTTTTCTGGTCTACTCTGGGATACAAAACAAAAACTGCTCACCTGGCGAGGTATGCTCTCTACTGGGTGTCGTTCTTGTCTTCCTGATCTTCCGAGAGTCGCGATCGAGTTTATTAATTATTATCTCAGCATAATCATCCATTATTACCTCAGATGACGAGAGTATCGATCGAGTTCATTAATTATTATCTCAGCATAATCATCCATTATTACCTCAGATGACGAGAGTATCGATCGAGTTTATTAATTTTAATATCTCAGCATAATCATCCATTGTTACCTCAGATGACGACAGTATCGATCGAGTTTATTAATTATTATCTCAGCATAATCATCCATTATTACCTCAGATGACGAGAGTATCGATCGAATTTATTAATTATTACCGCAGTATCATCACCTATAATTACCGCAATCTCAATAATCTCCAGTTCTTTCATGTTCGACTCGAGTCCGTCAATGTGTTAACTTTTAAATTAAACACAATCAGTTATGGTGTTTTCCCGCTCATCAACGCGATTTACCTCAGTTGAGAACTGGAAAATAATAGAGGAAGAGAGGAGCAGGAAAGAGAAGGAGGGAGAGAGTGGTAAAAAGTACATGAGAAAGGAGCAATAGGCAGAAAGAGAAAGAGAGGGAGAGGGGGTACAAGAACCAGCAAATAGTAAGGAGTGAGAGATTAGCAGCTAGAGATGAAATGGAAAACTGCTGGGGAATTCGGATAAACTATGTCAAGATGCCAGGAAAATGCTTCGACAGAGATTTAACTTATGAATAGAATTCATAAAATAGTGTTTAAAAGCAACACAACACCGTCCAATATAAAAATTCACGTCCACTCATCCACTTCCACTAGGCCTAGCTAGCGCACACGTTCGCCTATTCAGTTGTTGCGCTAACTAAAATGGCGGCGTGAGCGCGCGAGCGGGGACACCGCTGTGTGTGTGTCGTGAACGGGCATAGTTCTTCTACGTCTATTTGAGTTCTGTGGCTCACACGAGCCATCAGCAAGAAGCCGGTAGTCTCCTCCCTTTCCGGTGCAAATTAAGAGAAAAAAGTAAGAATTACAGGCTCGCACTACACCAACATGGCATCAACATATTGCAAGAAAACATTCATAAGCAAAGCAGGAAACGTTCACGTATATCGTACACATAACATCAGAGACTTTCGAACAGTGGCCATTTTGGAGCTGGGCTCATTGCAGAGTGCCTTTTCGTGTATTGTAGAGTTTCCATCTGTAATCTCTCCACCTGAAGGTTGTGCCTGATTAAACCTCTGCGTCCACCTCTACCTGAAGCTTGATTTTGATCGAACTCTTGCTGCCGTACCTCTGCATTGGGCCTACCACTGGGCTTGCATTGGGGCCTTCCACTGGGCCTGCATTGTGGCCTACAGCTGGGCCTGCATTGGGGCCTACCGCTGGGGCTGCCTGGGGCCCTATTGTGGGGCCTGCCTTGAATGCCGTGCTGATTAGAACTCTCGCTGCACCTCCTCCAGTTTGGATCCCCGACCGGGCCTTGAGTTGATACGGGAGGATACAATTACAATACCGCTCACATCCTCATCATCTGGGTCTCTCCTCTTCTGACATCTTCAGGACCACCGGACTGTAGATCCTCCCTTGGGAATGACCAGATTCCGAGGGGTTCCCTCAGGTCGCCCGGTCCTTTACACGAGCAGCACCCTCCAGCCCTGGCTGACTACTCCTTCCCTCTCGTGCCGGCCTAATCTGGTTTTTCCCTCTCTTCTTCTTTCTTTGTTTCCTCTTTCTTTATGCATGGGAATACATTTTGATTGTTATAACCTACTAACAGGAGTACCCAGGTGAGAAGGGTGGGGGGGGGGGGGGGTATGCACATTTGTGGCCAAAAATATTGGCACCTTTGCACTTTTTTCAAATAATGCACCATTTCTTCCAGAAAATTGTTGAAATAAAAAATCTTTTGGTATCCACAAATGTATTTCTTTGGTTTGCAGTGGGAGAAAACAAAAAAGCTGAAAAAATTACTAAATCTTAGCTTATTCCACACAGAAATCCTAAAATGGCCCGGACAATATTATTGGCACCTTTAGGAAGTTGTTCAAAAGAACTAGATTTCAAGCAGGTGATTATCCTTTACTTTGGAATTGAACTCCTGTGGTGAGTTGCAGGTGCCTTTTATATAAAAATCACTCATTCACCGAGTTTGAATAGAGAAAAGGAGTCATTCTGATGTTTTGTGTCACTCTGTGCACCACAATGAGCATGGAGAAAATAAAGAAAACCAGAGAATTGTCTGAGAAGGTCAGACACAAGATTGTAGCCAAGCATGGACAATGTCAAGCCTACAAGTCCATTTCCAGAGACCTTGATTGTCATGTATGCAGTGCAAATGTTCACCGTTGTATCCCTACACCGGGACCGGGTGGTATCCCTACGCCAGAGCTCGGATGGCGCTGCTGTGAATCGGGCCTTGATCGGCAGAGTGAATAAACGCGTACGACAATTGATCGCAGTTTGTCGAGATACTTTACATTGATGTTCCTGTGTCCACCATACGCAATATTATCAGGAAGCTTAAGGCCCATGGCACTGTAGCCAACCTCCCTGGACGTGGCCGCAAGATAAAATTTCATCGAAGATTGCAGCTGAGGATTGTTTGAATGGTGGAGAAAGTACCTCAATCAATTGCCAAACAGATTCAAGCTGAGCTGACCTTCAGACACAAGATATGACAGTTTCAACTCACACCATCCGTCGCCAACTTAATGAAAGGGGGTTCTATGGTAGGAGACCCAAGAGGACCCCACTGCTGAAAAAGCCCAACTCGAGTTTTCTAAAACACACCTGAACAAGCCAAATTCCTTCTGGGAGAATGTCTTGTGGACAGATGAGACCAAATTAGAGCTTTTTGGTAAAGCACATCATCTCCATGTTTGCAGAAAACAGAATGAAGCCTTCAAAGAAAAGAACACCTTCCCTACAGTCAAACATGGAGGAGGTTCAGTGATGTTTTGGGGGTGCTGTGCTGCCTCTGGCACTGGGTACCTTGAATGTGTGCATGGCATCATGAAATCAGGAGATTATCAAGGCATTTTGGAGCGCAATGTTCAACCCAGTGTCTGAAAGCTGGGTCTCTGTCGAAGGTCATGGGTCTTGCAACAGGACAATGACCCCAAACACACTTCAAAAAGCACCCAGGAATGGTTCAAGACAAAACACTGGACTGTTCTGAAATGGCCAGCAATGAGTCCAGATCTAAATCCCATTGAACACCTGTGTGGAGATCTGAAAACAGCAGTTGGGAGAAGGCACCCTTCAAATCTGGGAGAACTGGAGCAGTTTGCACAAGAAGAGTGGGACAAACTGCCGGTGGAGAGGTGGAGGAAGCTCATTCGTGGCTATCGGAAGTGCTTGACTGCAGTTATTTTGTCCAAAGTCTGTGCTACCAAATATTAAGTCTAGGGTGTCAATAATTTTGTCAATGCCATTTCTTTTTATTTTCTGATTTAAAAGGAAATATTAAGTTGTGAATCAAAAACAAAGGTTCTGTAATATTAACAGTGAAATAAATAATTGTGGAGACCAAATACTTTTGTCAATTTCAACATATTTTTGGGGAAAATTGTGAGTTATTTGAAAAAAAGTGCAAAGGTGCCAATATTTTTGGCCATGACTGTATGTATGTAGGTATATATACTGTTACGGATCTCAACGTCGGCCCCTCTTCCCCTTATCAAGGGGGGATTAATCCCCTTGTCTGTGACTGACCAACGTGGTCCTCGAAGTTACAACGTCCTTACCGGACCGACGGCAGGAAGGGTCCGTAGGCCTAGGGGTTCGCTACTTACATAATTACTGCCGCCAGCCGGGAACGATGGAATAACTTCTGCCCGAGCCGCAGCGTTAATGGATTACGCCGAGCGAAGCGGACTGCGGCGCGAGCCGTTTATCAATTGACTAAACCCGATTCATATGCGGTTGGCCAAATCGTGCCACAGGTGTTCAATGATGGAAAAGACAAGGACGATCGGACGAGGAATAAGAAGAAGGCAAAGGTAGGAAATAACAGGGATTTATTAACTACTATTTACACAATCAAAGAAACCAAGGGAGAAGGAAAGAAAACGAAAATAATTTACAGAAGAAGAAGACACAGTGCAATTCTAGCTTATCTATTCAGGCTTAACTTATTCCCCAGACAGAACAAACAGACAGACGACAGTCAGACTTACACGGGGATGATGACAGGAGTGGCAGGAGGTTCGTTCATCTGGCGAGGTTCCGTTCCGACCCACGACTCTCTCTCTCTCTCTCTGTCGGTAACACTGGGATTCTCCTCTCCAGTATCTCAAACCCAGCTCCAGCCTGGAACCCAGCTCAGCAGCACGCACCCCGCTCTCGTACCAGTTCAGTAGCACGTACCAGCTTCTCGTACCGGCCTCTCGTACCAGCCCAGTAGCATGTACTCTCTTTGCGCGATTGTCGCACGCATCTCTCAAGCGGGGGCATGACACGCCCTCGGCCGTTTGGGTACCGCCCCCGTGCTCTGTTTTGTGGCCTTATATGGCAATGCCACGGGCTTGTAGCCTTACTTGGGCATGGAGCTGAACAGCCCCGCCCCCGTGGCGCGCCATGGGCTTGTCTCTTCTCGGCGACCCCGCCCTTCTTGTCCAAACAGAGCACGGAGCACATATTCACTATGGCGGCGAACGCCGCTTCCAAACCAGGGCCAGTTGAGAGGGCGCGCACCCCATGCTTGTCAAGCGGTTTTGCACAGAGAGGGAGAGTTTGGCTGGGAAATGCAATCCTTGAAGGGGACCTATCTTATTTCATTTGGTGCAAATGCAGAGTCAATTAATGGGAAACAGAGCCTTAAACTAACATAGAATAAAGAAATAACTATAGAGAGGTTCTATGATTGGCTACGTGCTTGTACATGGACTAGCTAAGGGGACGACCTTTGACCTTTACACAAATGGAGGTATTTACAAAGAATCATTACATTATTTACAATGGGGGTATTTTTACAATGAATTACACACACAGTGCACGGTTTCCCAAATCCGTTACACTGCACCCTCATCCTCCAGGCACGTCCCGGGCCTATAAAACTTTACTTAATGTGACACGCAGGTGTAATTCCCTCTACAATTAATCTGACCCTGAGTGTGACAGTTTTAAAACACAAATAAGTATGTCCCGCTGTTGCATTGCACCCTACCTAGCAGATTCACGCCCACAGGATAACCGAATTGCGGAATGGTTTTCAAACTATACATGAACGGTGGGGAGCATTATTTACAAGTGACGCTAATTGTATTTACACTGCAACCCAGGACCTGTAATTTCCTTTGGGGGAAACAAAAAGAAAATCCTGTGGGAGGGGAGGAGACAGCATGCACTGCATCGACGCACCAGTGCCAATAAACACCAATAAAGAGCACCAAAAAGCACCAATCAGCACCAGAAAAGCACCAAAGCACCATCCAGTGCTCATTGCCCACATTTCATCACAATTTTAAAAAAACAACACTGATGATCTTGTTCTTCTCTCCTCCCTCTGCTGGCCGTTGTTCTTCCTGATGTTGTCTTTCTTGTTCTTCTTGCTTGCGGCCTATTTGCAATAATAAAAAGGCACACAACGCGTCCATTTTTTATTTATGGCCAACAGGGGCCGACTATGGGTGGTTCACCTGTATGGCTTGGTGCCACCTCACCGAGGTCCGCCAGCAAGATCTTCCTCTGGCCAACCTGGCCGGTCCCAGCAGAGGGGCCATGCCACAAAACTTGTGGTCCATAAGTGGTGCTTGGCCACAGACTGGGGTCCATAAGTGGTGCGTGGATGCAGGCAGCTGGTTGCGGAAATTTCGGGCACACCGACACGGCCCCCCCGCACGCTCCCCTCAGTGCCCAGAGAGCACGATCCTCGGTTGGGAGAAGGAAGACAGAGAAGACAGGATAGCGAGGGGTAAGGTCACAAGGGTACACATCAACAAAGGCAATGCAAGGTGAGGTGCGCACGGAGAGCGAAGTGAGAAAGCTCGTCCCTACCGTACGCCACCCCCCCCCCCCCCCCCACTGTCACCTACTCCACCCTTGCCCTTACCCATATTTACAACAATTTACAATTCGTCTCTAGCGTCACGTTTTCCCCATATCTCCCCTAATACCAAATTCGTCACAATCCCTCTAACCAAATTTGCCATCATCCAAATTCCTCATCAATTTCTCATAAGGAGGAAGAGATGGAACATCAAGCACAATGTCACACCCACGTCATGATGCGTCTCATAATCCAAACATTTGCACAGAAAAATAAAAACAACAAACCATGGCACGGTGTGGAGTTCTGTCACCCCAGGTGAGTGGATGTAGATGGTACAAGGAGATTCTTAATCCTAACTATCCTCTAAATGATTTTAATACACTTTACACTACCCGGGGTCTTTCCCTGCCAATCCATTGGCCATCTTACACTCTATGCGGTTTTAAGAACCAAATTCCCAATGACCAAACTGTGGTGCTTCATCAATTTGGGGTCTCACTCCCCCGGTTCAACTCCCTGTGCCTTTGCACAATTTCGGGACTGAGTCGTGTGGCTCCCCTAACAGGTCTACTTACCTGTGCGCCTCCGCCACTGAAGTTGCCACCCGAGCTTACCTAGCTCCTCACCCTACCTATCTACCTGGGGAAGGCCCTCCTTGGCGCTTACCCCCTCAGTGCCCTCTCTGGCACTGGCCTACCCGGGTCCTTCCTCTGGATCCTCGGGCCCCATTGAACTCTAACGGCTCCCAGAGCCCACCTGCGGCCTCACCTGGCCGACAGACTACCAGTGGCGGAGCGCTCAACCAACCATCCCTCTAACAGGCCACACGCCCAGTCTTTTCCACGTCACTAATGCACCCATCCAAACTCCATTCTTCCACACGCACCACAGATGCCAATATCCAACCACAATTTACCTGTACCCTCTACCTAACTCTTAAACTACCCTCCCCGGGTATTCGTGATGGGGTCCATCCTCCCCATACACTCCCTTCGCACCAACCACTCCACTCCACAGTTTCCACCATACTCACTCCACACCATCCATTCCATACTCCATATATTCCAGACCATTTATTCCATACCACCATGCTCACCTGTATTTGCACACCTGTGCCATCACTCCTACACCTGGTGCTTCCTGCACCCTCCTTCCTCCAGGACCATTTGCTCAACACAACACACAATCACCATTACTCAGTCACACACTGCTCCATACACCTGTTCACTTGCACACCTGGTGCCTCCTGCACCCTCCTTCCTCCCAGGCTTCTTCATTCAATACAATACAACGCACAATCACAATTATTCCTCATACACTGCTCCATACACTTCCATGCTCAATACAACCCACAATCGCACTTTTCACCATACACTTCTAACTCTCCAAACCATTGCCTCAGGCACCCAGATTTTCCCACGCTCACACACACATCCTTCCCGAGCATTGCCTAGCAATTCCTCATTTGCTCGATATCAAGATTCTCACACACACGGCATCATCTGATCTACCTACTCCCCTCTGAAACTCGCGCTTCCCAGTCGCCCCTTATACTATTGCGCTCCCTCATCGTTATAATCCAACTACCCTACTCTCTACATCCCCACTACAGGTATAATGTCGCTACTTAAATCTCCAGTTACCTATGGTCAATCTTCTCTAGATCCCTATACAATTATCCAAACCTTCCCTCGGCGAGCTTACACTGCCAAACCCCATAACTAGTGCTCATGTGCCCCGTGTTGTGAGGGATGGCAGAGTTGCCATCCCACCACATCGGGCATCTTCCAGTATCAATTTTGCCATCAAATTCCTGCAAATCAAAATTTGCCAATCACTGCCAATCATTTTTGCCCATCAATTTGCCAATCATTTCTGCCAATCCTATTCACTATTCCAAATTTCGGATCCAAAACACTATTACCATCACAGTCCACTATATCTGAGCCTCGGTGCGTCGTTACATTATTAAAACTCGGCTTCACAAAGCCGAGCTATGAATTTGGGTGGTTTGGTCACCTGCAGGTTGAGTCCGTCCGGCTTTCGGTTCAAGGGAGGCGGTTTGCTCGGACCGAGATTCCACGCACCATCATGGCGCGGAACCTTTCGGTCTCCGGCCCGATGGCTCGATCTCGCCCGGCCGGAACGCCGCAACCACAAGGGAGCGGCCGCTCCGGTCCCTCCTACCTGCCCTTGAACCGGACCGGTCGCTTTGCCCGGCAAAGCCCGGACTCGACCGTGCGGGGCGGGGCCATGCCCGAATCGGCAACGACGCTTCGAAGAGAAGCGACACAGCACCAATCTGCGCCGAGCCTCGCATCCAACAAAGCGCACCGCGCACCGATTGCTCGCGCCTTATTCACACATCCAGGTGTCTCCATACACTCCGTCATTGTACCTTCTCTTACACACCACCCAGGTACACTCATTACGCTCACAGACTTCGTCACACACCTGACCACCGCGCACCTTGGCACACACTCGTCGTTCGCACACCTCATCAACACACCTCTTCGCGCCCACTCCTCGGTCACATCCTCTGTGACAACCATGGGTGTGCACTCTTCTGCACACCCGATCATGCGCTTCGGTGCGCCCTCCCGCACACGCGCCACCACTAACTCAGGTGTACACTCTCGCACACGTTCCACCACCACCTTACTCTCTGGGTCACTCTCACCCTCGCATGTACACTCCGTATCGCTCTCACTCTTTGTGTCGCATTCATTCTCACTTCCGACAGCACACTCTGTTATCATGCACTCCTCTGTTACACACCACTCGCTGTCCGCACACTTCTCACGTGCACCCTCCCCCGTTACGTACTCCGTAACCACCACGGGCGTGCACTCTTCCGCACACCCAATCATCACCGCACACTCTCGCGCCAACTCTTGCGCACACTCTCCGGTTACATCCTCTGTAACACTCACCATCACGCGCTCCGATGTACCCTCCCGCACCCGCGCCACCACCAACTCACTCTCCGTGTCACACTCCGTACACTCCGACGTGCATTTTCGCTCGCACTCGGTTTCACACTCGCGCTCCGATGTGCCCTCTCGCACCCGCGCCACCACCAACTCACTCTCCGTGTCACACTCTGTACACTCCGATGTGCATTCTCGCTCGCACTCGGTTTCACACTCGCGCTCCGATGTGCCCTCTCGCACTCGCGCCACCACCAACTCACTCTCCGTGTCACACTCCGTACACTCCAACGTGCATTCTCGCTCGCACTCGGTTTCACACTCGCGCTCCGATGTGCCCTCTCGCACTTGCGCCACCACCAACTCACTCTCCGTGTCACACTCTGTACACTCTGACGTGCATTCTTGCTCGCACTCGGTTTCACACTCGCGCTCCGATGTGCCCTCTCGCACTTGCGCCACCACCAACTCACTCTCCGTGTCACACTCCGTACACTCCGACGTGCATTCTCGCTTGCACTTGGTTTCACCCTCACACTTTGTAACACGCTCATTCCCCGATGCACACTTTTTTTTCCACAAGCGTGCCATTTCCACTCACCCCACTCACAAGGGACCCTTCACCAACGCCCGGATGCTTTCTCGATCCCAAGCGCGCGAAAATTCTTTTGTCGCCAAACATCCTTCTACAAAATCTCCCCGCACAATATACAGGCCGACTCACCTGGGGAATTCTTCTTCCTCCTCGCTCCAACACCTGAAAATCTTTATTGGGGTTAATAAGCACAGCATCGTGATGTGAGCACAGACTTTGGGCAATTTCCATTCCTCCCTGCCGCGAGTGCTTTTCTACATCTGTGGTCTCTCCAATTCCAATTTCCACTACGGCTTTGAATGATTCAGACTTAATTTCTTTTTTCTTTCCCTCGACGACCGCTGGTCCGAATAAAATTTTCTCTCCTACCTCGGCGGTCGCCGGCTTTCCCATACCCCGGGTCGCGATCTCTACACCCGTCATTTTACCCGCGCTTTGCTCTGCCTCGCTCAACCAGCGCTTCTCGACCTGCTTTACCTCGTCGTGCACCGATGTGCCTCTCCCGCCTCCCATGCGGTCTACGATCTCCCCCATTTTTTTATGTTGGCGTTTATTTGCTCCCGATATCCCTCCGGGTTGTCCCTTGCTTCCTTCCTCCTTCTTTCCATGTCGATTCCCTGGGGAGCCATCATTGCATCCAATCCCCTACTGTCACCCTTCATTGATGCAATGAAATGCGTCATAAATAGGCCAAAGTCCATTGGCACTGTGGGCTCGGCTGCCGCAACCACGTGCGAGCCGCCATTTTGTGCTGCTGCCACCTTGTGCGCGAGGGCGCCATCTTGTGCGCCTGAACCCTCTGCAACCCAATGCGTATTGCGCTCCTCCTCCATTACTCCCACCTCTTCCCTGGGGTCCTGGGCTGCTTCTAACCCTTCTGTAACTCCCCCACCGGCATCCGGTCGCCTTGATCATCCATGGCACGATTTTTAATTTGGAATATTAATAATAATTTCGGCCGCTCGTAATTTTGAGTGCGTTAAGCGCACTTCAGGTCCGAATCCCACTCCTGACACCAATTCTTACGGATCTCAACGTCGGCCCCTCTTCCCCTTATCAAGGGGGGATTAAGCCCCTTGTCTGTGACTGACCGACGTGGTCCTCGAAGTTACAACGTCCTTACCGGACCGACGGCAGGTAGGGTCCGTAGGCCTAGGGGTTCGCTACTTACCTAATTACTGCCGCCAGCCGGGAACGAGGGAATAACTTCTGCCCGAGCCGCAGCGTTAATGGATTACGCCGAGCGAAGCGGACTGCGGCGCGAGCCGTTTATCAATTGACTAAACCCGATTCATATGCGGTTGGCCAAATCGTGCCACAGGTGTTCAATGATGGAAAAGACAAGGACGATCGGACGAGGAAGAAGAAGAAGGCAAAGGTATGAAATAACAGGGATTTATTAACTACTATTTACACAATCAAAGAAACCAAGGGAGAAGGAAAGAAAACGAAAATAATTTACAGAAGAAGAAGACACAGTGCAATTCTAGCTTATCTATTCAGGCTTAACTTATTCCCCAGACAGAACAAACAGACAGACGACAGTCAGACTTACACGGGGATGATGACAGGAATGGCAGGAGGTTCGTTCATCTGGCGAGGTTCCGTTCCGACCCACGACTCTCTCTCTCTCTCTCTCTCTCTCTCTCTCTCTCTCTCTCTCTCTCTCTCTCTCTCTCTCTCTCTCTCTGTCGGTAACACTGGGATTCTCCTCTCCAGTACCTCGATCCCAGCTCCAGCCTCGAACCCAGCTCAGCAGCACGCACCCCGCTCTCGTAACAGTTCAGCAGCACGTACCAGCTTCTCGTACCAGCCTCTCGTACCAGCCCAGTAGCATGTACTCTCTTTGCGCGATTGTTGCACGCATCTCTCAAGCGGGGGTGTGACACGCCCTCGGCCGTTTGGGTACCGCCCCCGTGCTCTGTTTTGTGGCCTTATATGGCAATGCCATGGTCTTGTTACCTTATTTGGGTATGGAGCTGAACAGCGGTGAACAGGTAATGAATTACACACACAGTGCACGGTTTCCCAAATCCGTTACAATACACATACGTATTGTTGGAATATATTGCTACGGTTTTGAGATTGGCACATATTGATCATTAAAGGTTAAAGGGTTGCCCCCCATAGTTAGTCCATGAGCTACACGTAGGCCACCTTAGAGTATTAGTTATGTCATAGTATGTGTAAGAATAGGCCATTTCCCCTAGTAATATCTGCGTTGTGTAAAGCCATGAGTTTAGGTCCTTTCATTTTGCATCCACCCTCCAATCCCACCTCCATGGGCATAATTGATCCCACGCCCCATTTGGCTGATCCCTCAATTTGTTACGCTTTGGCTGCCTGCAGCATTTTGTTACGCTTTGGTTGCCAGCAGCATTCGCTGCCCTTTGTTCGCTCGCTAGTCGAGTAACACGAGGTAGGCCTGAGAAGAGGGAGGAGCGTGGGGTCGGGGTGTGGCGGCGTCAAGGAGCGCGTCAGAGGCGATGACGGTAAGGGCCACCAGCCAACCAGGGCTCTGAGGGCCTGGCGTGATAGGGTGTGGGAAGGCGCGTCTGGTAAGTGCTAGAAGGTTCGCGAGGCGTGCCTATAAAAGCCTTTGCACAAAGCCCATAAGGAGGACTTGCTACCAGGAGGACTCGTTGGGAAAGGACTTATGAGAAGACTTGCCAGAGCACGAGAGAGAGCACGAGTGAGTGGTGAACAGGACTCGACTGAAGCAGCGCTCGCTTTGGGGGGCATTTACACGATATCTCAGTATTACATACGCGCCGAAGGAAAGGCAGCCAGATGCGCCGGTGGCGAATATCGCCTATTCAGCCACGCGAGTGAACGCGGCAATAGCCGCCAGTGTTAACCGCCAACCGCCATAGCCCAGACCCTACCGTTCGCCCCGTATTATCCCGTGTGTGCTGAACGACATGCGGAGAGCTCCTGCCCCTCCACTTACCGTCTGCCTGGGACGAACCGGAGGCCGGAGGGAGCTGCACGAGAGCCATCCCTGGACGTGGTGAACGTCATCCTGCAGCTGCAAGCCCCGTGTGAGTGTGTCTGTGTGTGAGATGGGCCCGTTTGTCCTGGGGATTAAGTAAGACTGTTTTTAAGGCTGCACTGTGTCCTTCTTTTCTCGGAATCATTGTAAATAGTGTGAATAAAGTCTGTTCTTCCTTCCTTCCCAATTCGACCGCTTCTGTGATTTCTCCATTGGCTAAGCATGGTACGAACGAGATCGCTAGAACCGGGGTCACCATATAAACAGCACGAATCGCGTGTACGCACCGCTTGGCGTCTCAGCACGCGTGATTCGTGCGGGGCTTATTTCCTCGTTTCAGGGCAGCGCGAGTAATTAGGTAATAGTGATTCTAGTCCTACGACCCTATTTCGCGCTGTCCGGGAAGGACCTCATTGGTCCCGGGTCCCGTCGGCCAGTCAAAGACAAGGGGACTAATCCCCCCAGGGGAGAAGGCTGGCGCAGAGATCCGCAACAATATATATATTCCAGATACTTACCTTGCCTTACCTATTCTACTTACCTTGCCAGAGGAGAGGGTATTGCATTGGGGCTCACGAGTTACTTGGAAAAAAAAAACCTGACATGTTGAATTGTGTCTGTCTGTCTGTCTGTCTGTCTGCACAGAACATGAGTATGATTTTTCTCTGCAATTGTTGGTCCAATTGCCAAGAAATTTTCACCAGAGCAGCAGCTCCTCCTGTAGAATTTTTAATGATAGTTATGACATCATATGTCATGTGGTACAGGTGCCACCTTGAGGAAAAAAAACTTTGCACCTCGATACCTCCAAAACCACTGCATGGAAAAAAATTGAAACATGGCTCATTGTCAAGCACTCCCACGGCGAACAACATATATTCATGATGATGTCATCGGTGCCTTCATTATGACGTCATAATTACACAAGTATAAAGCTTGATCCGAGGAGTTTGAAATTTCTTGAGCATGGCCTGCACAAAAATTGCATGGGAGAATAAATTGTTGACGTCATCAGTCACGTGGGTGGGTAGCTATTGTGGAAGTGTAAAATTTATCGAGTGATTTATATGAGCCACAACCTGTCAAACGCGTGTGTTTATAACCTGCTCACCTGTTGTGCAATTTTTTTTGTGACTTCCATACAGAAGTTGAGATTTTCTCAAGTAGGTGAATTATCTCTGGCACCCTGATCAAAATTGTTTGCTCGAGTTCGTAAACTCTTAAGAGGCAACGTTAGACCACATCTTGTCATAATTCTGTGGAGAACCACAGAATGGTAAAATCATTTTTTATGTAATGTTGGATCGGGTCTTCCCAGATGATAAATGATTCTGTGCAATATCGAATAATGATTCAGAAAATCATTATTGCGTTATGTTTTAATACACTCAAATATAGAAATAAAATGTTTTTGTAATACTAAGTTCTATAAGCAAATTGTAGAAAAATGAGGCTTTCTTGGTAAACAAGCATTCTGAGTATTACTATTGCGCTGCAATACATGTCCCCTACCGGCAGTCTGTCGTCCGGAAAACTGTTGGGGCACACTGAACAGATGGATCTCCAAAAATATGCAAATTTATGTGCGGTTCATGCTGGTTTTCAAACTTGATCGAGTTATGCTGAGACACGTGTGTACAAAATTTTGTGGAAATCAGCCAATATTTCGTGGTTATCGCACGGAAACCAAAGTGTGACAGACGAACTTCATTAAATATGCAAATTTATGCACGGTTGAATGTGGACGCGGATGATGTGAGACCGGGTTATCCTGACCGGGTTATCCTGACCGGGTTATCCTGATGGGGTTATCCTGATCGGGTTATCCGCGGACCGTGGAAGCTAGGTTACTTCTGACGCGTACTGTATATACTGATAAGAGGGCAGAGTGACAGGAATATCCTTTGTGAATGAATGAATGATCGTTGTAAGGCCATTTTTCCCTGCGAGAGCAGGGTTTAGCCTTGCAGGCCCCATGACAATCATGGTTCCCTTTTTGAGGCAATGTTTTTTTATTGCCGGATACCCTTCCTGACGCCATTCATTCATTCACATTCACGTAGTATAAAGTGAATGACTTTCACATTGTCCTTGAAGTCTCCAAGCAGAATTGGGAGAGTCTTGGCTCCGCGAAGTCTGATGCAAACAAAAGAACATATCTTCCTCATTAAGGATATTTTAATATGCATTCTTCAATCTCCCCACTCAGCGGGATATCCCTCCCACTCCAATATTTCATTCGACCAATCACATTGTATCCCTCGATCTTAGCAGCCTCCCACCCCAATATTTCATTTGACCAATCCCCACTGCCCTCATCCCTCCCACCTACACTTTGCTCATCCAATCCTACTATTCTCCTCCCCTTTTCTTCATGCGACCAATCCCATCTTCGCTCCTCCTTTTTGACTTGCTCCTCCCAATTCCAGCCAGTATAAAAGTCATGTGCACCACCCCCCCCCCCCCAATACCCCCCCCGCCGCCCCCTCTGCAACGCAACGGCATGGATGTGCTGGAGGAATACTCTATGATTGACGACAAGAAGGACGCGCTCACTCAACTCCGGTCAAATGCTGAAACTGAATTATTTCATAGGTTCGATCGTGCCAAGGCCAATGTAAGAGGTGATGTCACAATGCCGAGAGTTGTAAAACGACAAATCCTTCGTCCAAACACTGCCGCCAATACTCCCTTGCTCTTCCACCTCAGAAACATGTGCATTCCATTTCTCGACCACCTCAGCCAGGAAATGGACCCCCGATTCTGTGCTGAAAATCGGGAAGGTAGTGATCTATTTCTGCTGATGCCATCTGCAATAATCGCCGATACCTGCGACATTCCAGCCCGACATCAGAAGCTGTTGCGTTGGAAAAACGACATAGAACATCCCGCAGGACTGATACATGAGCTTAGAGACTGGCAGATGTTTTGGAGAAGGAAGCCCAACAACACGCTTCCAAGCACACTCATGGATTGTTTCTGCGCAGTAGATGGAGACGAATTTCCATCCATCGAAGTCCTACTCCATATTGGATGCACCCTCCCTGGAGGCTCCTGTGAGGCCGAACGCTCATTTTCTTGCCTGCGTCGTCTGAAGACCTACCTGAGAAATTCCATGGGAGAAAGTCGGATGGCATCTCTGGCCCTCATGAACATACACCATGACGTCACCATATCCCCACATGATGTGTGTGACATTTTCATTCAGAAACACAAGCGCCGTCTATTCCACAATAGCATAATTTACCATTAATAAAATCATTCACATTCCGCTGTCCTATCTGATCTCTTTTGTGGGGAGAACCCCCTGCCTTGAGCTTCACAACCTCGGCGCATGGCGGTGCCGGGCTTTGTGGGGAGAACCCCCTGCCTTGAGCTTCACAACCTCGGCGCATGGCGGTGCCGGGCTTTGTGGGGAGAACCCCCTGCCTTGAGCTTCACAACCTCGGCGCATGGCGGTGCCGGGCTTTGTGGGGAGAACCCCCTGCCTTGAGCTTCACAACCTCGGCGCATGGCGGTGCCGGGCTTTGTGGGGAGAACCCCCTGCCTTGAGCTTCACAACCTCGGCGCATGGCGGTGCCGGGCTTTGACCAACACCTATTAAGCTGCTCTATACACCTTAACATGGCGTGCGTTTAGAAACATGGGAATTCTTCTGGATTCTTTGTAGTTAATTTGCCTAATTAACTCAGGAGATCATAACAATCATTTCGCGAGAACTACACAAATCAGAAATTCCATATCAGAAAGCTCCAGTGGAACAGGACTCGTGTGCAGGACAAAAAACATGCCGCACGCGCGCACATCACACACACACAAACACACACCAACAGACACACACAAACACACACCAACAGACACACACAAACAGACACACACACACACCTACAAAATTCATTAATTTATAGCAGAAGGAACAGCTGGGCAAGTCGTTTCACCAGTTCCTCTATTTTGACCATGAGTCATCGCGAATCTGCTGAACTGTTGGACCAGGGAAGAACGCAAGGAGCTGCAGAAACTTCCGAGAACGCACGAAATGCCGTTTCTGACGATCAGTTTTTAAATTTCCCGGGGGAGGACCCCAGACCCCTCTTAACCCCCCCCCTCCCCTCGTCTTGAAATTCCCGGATCCGCCCCTGCTGTATGTTGATATTGTATACTATGCATGATGGTGTTTTGATGTGACATTTTCTTTGTACATCTCTACTGTACCAGGATTTTCACTGAGGACTTTGATTTAGGATTTTGTTGTGTACCTGGCAGTGTGCTTTTCGTGGTTTACAGTACGTTCTTGGTTTGATGAGGGTTTCATGTTTCTTGCTGTAAACGAAAGTGATATCCTCCTCGGGAATTAAAATTTGTGATCCTTCTTCTGACAAAAGGTTTTGGACATTGAATTCTTGATTCATCAATCACATACTGTCAAAAATATCCACAACACTATATTGGATTGAACATAAATCTACATCAGCAATAAAACACAAAATACACCAAACAATCACATCCTGGCGAGGGTATGCAATCTCTGCTCTTTCTTGTTTGCTTATGCGAGAGCTGAAGATGTTGATCTATTTCTATGGCTTTGGCCAGTGAGAGCTAATCTCCCATATCGAGGAGCTTTTTCCGAGATCCTCTTTGCATCGGTATTCGGAATCCATGAAAATTATCCTCAGAATTGTTATTAAATGATCAAAAGAATCCCCACTCCGCTGGTGCCTTTGTTTCGGGCGGTGTCTGGCAACTCTCTTCGCTTTCTGGGCGGCACATCGTCCTGAGATTTGATGAGCATTTCCTCCAGATCTTCTTTGTCTCCTTCCCCCCCGAAGCGAGAGTTTAGTGGATTTGATGACCTCATTCGCTGTTCCCTGGTGTTGGGCTAGCGGCTAGGGTGCCGGCTTAGGATTTCCTAGGATCCTGGGTTCGAATCCCGGTCGATCGCTGAATTAACGCCAGGGGGGTTGACTCAGCCTGTAACCATCCTTCCGAGGTCGGCTAATCGAGTACCAGTTCACTGGTAATTCCCTGCTTGTCGTTAAAGGCGGCAAAAAGGGTTGGCGTCAGGAAGGGCATCCGGCCGTAAAACATTGCTTCAAAAAGGGGACCGAAAAACAACAACAACCACGGTTCCCGAAAAAGGCCAACCCCCGCTTGCGGGGAAAAATGGCCTCTAAAGGTGGTTTTTAAATTTTTTTATTCGCTGTTCCACGGTCCGCGCCATCCTGCTTGACGAGGCTTCATTATACCTGCGGGCATCCCAGACAAGAAAAAAAATGATGTGATTTCTTAAACGACGACACTGCTGATGGAGATCGAGACAACAAAAGTGAATCTACAACAACAAAAGATAATGTGTGTGTGTGTGTGTGTGTGTGTGTGTGTGTGTGTGTGTGTGTGTGTGTGTGTGTGTGTGTGTGTGTGTTATATTATAGAGTGTGTAAGGAAAGTTATAAATATATGATAAAACATTATCCTATTGCAAGTAAAGTTTGAATAAGTGATGTTGCATTGATGGGTTGACTGACTGCCTGGACGCAACTGAGTTTGTGGATCTACTGATGTACCATCTATTGATGTGGATCCATGATCGAGGTTGTGGATCCGCCGGTTGGAGAGGTCCTGGGCTGAAAGGATCGAAACCTCGAGGAGGAACGGTGCCCAGCTGATGATCCATGCAGTCGGGAAACTAGTCAATATTGCTTCCGGGTTAACGTTCTTGCTTTAGGTGGAGAAACTATGTTTGAGGTTTACAATTTAAATAAAGTTGAATATGGGATGTTGTGAAATTAACATCATTTACAACAATCCTTTAAATTATTTAAGTTTAGGAACAACCGATACTGTACAATTAATTAAGTGTGTCTGTGTGTGTGTGTGTGTGTGTGTGTGTGTGTGTGTGTGTGTGTGTGTGTGTGTGTGTGTGTGTGCATGTCTGTGAATGAAAGAGAGGGATAGAATTGTGAGGAACAGAAATGAAAAAACGAGATGTGTGTGTGTGTGTGTGTGTCCCATAACTCCAAAGCCATAAAATGTATCATCCCAAAACTTTGCATGCATCCGAAGGGAACTCCAAGGGGGGGGGGGGGGGCATGAATGAAAATTAAGTGTTTGGGTAAATAACCAGGTTGTACAATGAAACAGGTTAGCACAGGTTTACATAGTACCTGTAGCAAGTCACCGGCATGACTTGGCCTGACAATAAAAACTTTCTACACACAAAGTGGAAAGTAGAATAAAAGGTCGGTGTTTGAAGGAGAATGTGACAAGCGGGATGGAAAATGCTGCCGTTTCATGGGCGTAACGTATCGAGTTATAGACGGTCTGGTCCCTTTTATATTTTTGTTTGCTTTTGGTTGTTTGTGAGCCTCGGTGGTCTTTTTAAACAACCTTTGATCAGACAACTGGTCAGTGCAGAGTAATCGAGGAGAGTCTGTTCACGTCTAAAGCCTCTGCTGTTCACCTCAACGGTCCACGACACCATGAAATCTTGGGTTTACCTGCCACTGCTGCTGCTTATCTGCCTGGTTGTTTTCACCAATGAGAAACCCAGGGTACGTAGCAATATATCCTGCTTTCCCTGTAGAAGAATATAAGAGAACGTCTTCTGTCCATTGGTCTTGTGTTGTAACAACAACCGATTCACTTCACCTATTTGGGAGGTGCGGGGAGAGGTACGAGTGGGAGTTATATTGCAGGTTACACTTTTACGCACCGAATAGAAATCCCCTGCCGGTGTAGCTGGATTCTCTCACTCCCCTAAAATCTCACTCTGGAGTGATTCTGTCCGAGGATAAAATCACTCTAGAGTGAACTAATCCTAGGACTGGCACTCGAGAGTGTAATTATCCTCGGACAGAATCACTCCCCCTGTCAGGATCGACACACTCCCTCCAGGATCAAAGCACTCCCCATTAGGATAAAGTCAACCCCCCAGAAAGAATGGAAAGATATATTTAGTTACTTTGGAAATATAACTCACAGGATGTTAGATATCGTTGCAATGATCAACAGAGCTTTTACTATGTATTTTAGTGTATACGGTGTAAGCATGTGCATCATATTGTCGGATCTTAATATTTAATTGTTGAATACATGTACTATATTTGAGCTCATGTTGAATACATGTACTATATTTGAGCCCATGTTGAATACATGTACTATATTTGAGCCCATGTTGAATACATGTACTATATTTGAGCCCATGTTGAATACATGTACTATATTTGAGCCCATGTTGAATACATGTACTATATTTGAGCCCATGTTGAATACATGTACTATATTTGAGCCCATGTTGAATACATGTACTATATTTGAGCCCATGTTGAATACATGTACTATATTTGAGCCCATGTTGAATACATGTACTATATTTGAGCCCATGTTGAATACATGTACTATATTTGAGCCCATGTTGAATACATGTACTATATTTGAGCCCATGTTGAATACATGTACTATATTTGAGCCCATGTTGAATACATGTACTATATTTGAGCTCATGTTGAATACATGTACTATATTTGAGCCCATGTTGAATACATGTACTATATTTGAGCCCATGTTGAATACATGTACTATATTTGAGCCCATGTTGAATACATGTACTATATTTGAGCCCATGTTGAATACATGTACTATATTTGAGCCCATGTTGAATACATGTACTATATTTGAGCCCATGTTGAATACATGTACTATATTTGAGCCCATGTTGAATACATGTACTATATTTGAGCCCATGTTGAATACATGTACTATATTTGAGCCCATGTTGAATACATGTACTATATTTGAGCCCATGTTGAATGCATGTACTATATTTGAGCCCATGTTGAATACATGTACTATATTTGAGCCCATGTTGAATACATATACTATATTTGAGCCCATGTTGAATACATGTACTATATTTGAGCCCATGTTGAATGCATGTACTATATTTGAGTCCATGTTGAATACATGTACTATATTTGAGCCCATGTTGAATACATGTACTATATTTGAGCCCATGTTGAATACATGTACTATATTTGAGCCCATGTTGAATACATGTACTATATTTGAGCCCATGTTGAATACATGTACTATATTTGAGCCCATGTTGAATACATGTACTATATTTGAGCCCATGTTGAATACATGTACTATATTTGAGCCCATGTTGAATACATGTACTATATTTGAGCCCATGTTGAATACATGTACTATATTTGAGCCCATGTTGAATACATGTACTATATTTGAGCCCATGTTGAATACATGTACTATATTTGAGCCCATGTTGAATACATGTACTATATTTGAGCCCATGTTGAATACATGTACTATATTTGAGCCCATGTTGAATACATGTACTATATTTGAGCCTATCATTATTTCAATACAACAAAAGAAGACATGAGTCCCGTTTTCCCCGTATATTTAATCAATACTCCCGTTCATTTATATTCACATGAGTTATTATACTTTGTTATGGTTTAAAAATATATCATGCAGTGTACTTCATTTCATATCTATATGTATAGGGTTCGGGTTAGGGTTTGTAAAGTTATACCAAAGTAAATTTATAGAACGTAACTTAAAATGACATTATATGTTGAAATGAAAATATCCTTTTTGTATAAAACATCGTAAATGTATCGTAATGATTACTGCGAATGCTCTAATATCAAAATATATAGTTATTTGAATGTTAAATTTATACTTTTCTTTATTTCATTTACCCAGTTTAATGCGGGGATGCGAAAAACATTGTATTTTTATTTTTAGGGAGAGACGTTTACAAAGGACATCATTCTGCCCTGTTTATCAATTCATTTATCATTTTATGTTCATATTCATTAACTTTGTCATGGTTGCATGTCATTACCATGCAATAAATATTGTTTAAATCACAAAATATATAGGGGGGGGGGGGGTGTTATAATCCTGGGGAGTCATTTGATCCTGCAAGGGGGAGTGTTAAAATCCTAGGGGGAGTGATTTGATCCTGTGGAGTGATTCTATCCTCCTACACCGGCATTACTTGGTGCACGTCAAAGATCCCAGCTCTCAGCGGCCCCCAAATATATATATACTAGCTCGGCTCGGCTCGCGCGTTACAGAGGAACGGGCTCATTTTAGCTGAGGATAATGACTGTACCTGAGTTGCTGTGTTGTCATGATTTACACCAATCATAATACAAACAATTACTTTGCACAAATGTATTTGTTGTGTTTGTGATATTACATTTTTATAGGCAATTTAGGTTGAAGATTTAGGTGGAATGTTTTTTTTTTTCAAGAAAGAACCCCCCTGCACATACTTAGGGGAGGGGTAGGTGCAGACTGGAAGTTTGGGACGATTACACCTCACCACCACGGAATTCAAAACACCTCACCACCACGTCATTTAAAAACACCTCACCACCACGTAATTCAAAACACCTCACCACCACGTCATTTAAAAACACCTCACCACCACGAAAATAAAAACACCTCACAGCCACGAAAATAAAAACACCTCACCACCACGAAAATAAAAACACCTCACAGCCACGTCATTTAAAAACACTTCACAGCCACGAAAATAAAAACACCTCTCCACCACGAAAATAAAAATACCTCACCACCACGTAATTCAAAACACCTCACCACCAAGTAATTCAAAACACCTCACCATCACATAATTCAAAACACCTCACCACCAATTAATTAAAAACACCTCACCACCACGTGATTTAAAAACACCTCACCACCATGTCATTTAAAAACACCTCACCACCACATAATTCAAAATACCTCACCACCACGTGATTCAAAACCACCGCCACGTTATTAAAAACACTTCACCACCACGGAAACAAAAGTTTGAGGGAGTCATTAAGTGACAACACAGACACTGCCCAGATGTGTAGATATATAGATAAATGACTGTACCCGAGTTGCCGTTTTGTCATGGTTTAAACCAATCATAATTCAAACAATCATAATGCACAAATGTATTTGTAATATACGTGATATTACCTTTTATAAACAATTGAAGTTGAAAAGTTATGTTGAAAAAATATTTTTCCCTTAAAAATTCAAAATAAAAATTGGAAAAATTTTCAAAACAAATACCCTTAGGACATGCGGACGGAAGAGATATGTGCACCCCAGAAGTTTGGTACGATTTCACAAAACTTTGAGGGAGTAGTTCAGCGACAACACAACACAGACACTGCACAGTATATATAGATAGATATATGCATACACTTCTCTCCCTCTCTCTCTCTTTCTTTGTCTAACAGCGATGCCGCTTGGGGAAAAAAAACGGTGGATTCCCGGGAACATGGGCATGTTCAGGTAGTACTGGTGCACTGAGGATTAAAGGTCAATTCCAAGTGATGGAACAAGTAAGGAATGATTGGATTACATTTTATGTTTTTTATTTTTTTAAAGAAATCGAGCTATTTCATTTTCTGGACATGGGACCTGGGAAGAACTTGGCGATGCAATTGCTGCAAAACCCTTTTCCCCCAAATTGAACTTTTTTCCCTTTATTTTCGTCTTCCTTTCTTATGTGAAACCAAATGATGCGAATACCTGTAGATGTACGTATGACCAAGTTCGACATCAGGTTCAAACGCAGCGTGAGCTGCAAATACAATCAATGCCAAAGATAACTCTCACCTACAGGGTAACTCTAACCTACAGGATAACTCTAACCTGCAGGATAACCCTTACCTGCAGGATAACTCTCACCTACAGGATAACTCTCACCTACAGGATAACTCTCACCTACAGGTTAACTCTCACCTACAGGATAACTCTCACCTACAGGATAACTCTCACCTACAGGATAACTCTCACCTACAGGATAACTCTCACCTACAGGTTGACTCTCACCTACAGGTTGACTCTCACCTACAGGATAACTCTCACCTACAGGATAACTCTCACCTACAGGATAACTCTCACCTACAGGATAACTCTCACCTACAGGTTGACTCTCACCTACAGGTTGACTCTCACCTACAGGATAACTCTCACCTACAGGTTAACTCTCACCTACAGGTTAACTCTCACCTACAGGATAACTCTCACCTACAGGTTGACTCTCACCTACAGGTTAACTCTCACCTACAGGATAACTCTCACCTACAGGATAACTCTCACCTACAGGTTAACTCTCACCTACAGGATAACTCTCACCTACAGGATAACTCTAACCTACAGGGTAACTCTCACCTACAGGATAACTCTAACCTACAGGATAACTCTAACCTACAGGGTAACTCTCACCTACAGGATAACTCTAACCTACAGGATAACTCTAACCTACAGGGTAACTCACCTACAGGGTAACTCTCACCTACAGGATAACTCTAACCTACAGGATAACTCTCACCTACAGGATAACTCTCACCTACAGGTTAACTCTCACCTACAGGTTAACTCTCACCTACAGGATAACTCTCACCTACAGGATAACTCTCACCTACAGGATAACTCTCACCTACAGGGTAACTCTCACCTACAGGATAACTCTAACCTACAGGATAACTCTAACCTGCAGGATAACCCTTACCTACAGGATAACTCTCACCTACAGGATAACTCTCACCTACAGGTTAACTCTCACCTACAGGTTAACTCTCACCTACAGGATAACTCTCACCTACAGGATAACTCTCACCTACAGGATAACTCTCACCTACAGGATAACTCTCACCTACAGGTTGACTCTCACCTACAGGTTAACTCTCACCTACAGGATAACTCTCACCTACAGGATAACTCTCACCTACAGGTTGACTCTCACCTACAGGTTAACTCTCACCTACAGGATAACTCTCACCTACAGGTTAACTCTCACCTACAGGTTAACTCTCACCTACAGGATAACTCTCACCTACAGGTTGACTCTCACCTACAGGTTAACTCTCACCTACAGGATAACTCTCACCTACAGGATAACTCTCACCTACAGGTTGACTCTCACCTACAGGTTAACTCTCACCTACAGGATAACTCTCACCTACAGGATAACTCTCACCTACAGGATAACTCCATAGTTGTTTTTAAGTGGGGAAAACAAGAGGTTAATCGGTTGTTCTATTTCAGATGTAGACCTTGCTCCATCCTTGTCTAAATGCTGTTTTATTTGTCCCGTGGGATTAACTGATTAAATTTGTATTTTGTGGCCGTAGGTAGTTTTTCACCCGAAACCCTTCACTGCCACACCTGTGCAATATGTCCCACACAATCCTCTCTTCTTCACTTCCACTCCAGATCCCCTTTCCCTTTTCTCCATTTCCTCTCATAGTTGGCTAAATAACCTTCTCAAGCATATCTACCTGCTTTTCATTTTTCCATTTCATTTTCCTTTTTCCATCCTGGAGAGGTAATATTTAGATGGCTCCTAACAATTTCTGTTTTGCCCGATGACGTATTTGCTTTCATGAAGAGCTTCACACGAGGACTTTGTCCTTATCAATCTTCGTAACCAATGTTTGTGCTGCTCGGATCTGGAGGATTTCTTTTTGCAACATTTTTGCTCCTACCTCACACCTAGCTCGTCTTCACGCTGTTGAAACCAAAGCTTTCAGAATCATTGGAATCTCCCGCGATGAAGCTAACTCCGAGGGCCTTTCACTCACTCACCGCAGGCAGGTTGGTGGTCTTTCTGTCTTCTACCGACTCCTCTCCAGCCTTGCTCCCCCAGCTCTCTCTGGGCTCTGTACCCCAAATATTCCTACAGGTCGCACAAGATCTGCCAGCAACCCTCTTATGGTTAAACTGCCAAAATCAAGACTCTCTGCTCACCTTCATTCCTCTTTTCTTCCGCCTCTGGGACAAACTCCCTCACTCTCTTCAATCCTCTTTTCTTCCGCCTCTGGGACAAACTCCCTCACTCTCTTCAATCCCACTCCTCCCTCCAAGTCTTTAAAACAGCTGTTCACCACCATCTCTTATCTTCCCCCCATCCAAAACCTTGATATTTTCTACCCCAGCTAATTTCACCCCAGATCCACTTTTTTGAAATACCAACTTCTTTCCTGGAAGTCCTTGATGTCCTTGTGTTTTATACTTCAAAACCACCCCTTCCCACGCCTCCTCCCCCCAAGCCCTCTCCCTCTCACAGAGCTCCCAATGTCCCTGCTCTCAAATGTTGTGTTTGTGCTTCCCCTTCTCTCCCCATCTTGTCTACCGCTCCCCTTATTATATGTTTTATGTGTCTGTTTGATTTTTTGTGTGATAAGTGTTAGCTCTTTCACGAGCCTCGATCCTGTATACAAAAAAATAAATAAAAACAACATCGTACAAGTCTGAGCCTTTAGCCTGGTGTTGGCTTCGCGGTTAGGGTGCCGGCTTGGGATCCTCGGATCCTGGGTTCGTATCGATCGTTGAATTAACGCCAGGGGAGTTGACTCAGCCTGTCATCCTTCCGAGGTCCGCAAATTGAGTACCAGTTCACTGGTGATTCTCTGTGTGTCTCAAGAGGCGACTAACAGGGTTGGCGGCAGGAAGGGCATCAGTCCATAAAACATTGCTTCAAAAAGGGGACCACGGTGCCCGATAAAGGTCAACCCCTGCTCTGCGGGGTTGGTACAAGTCTGAGCCTGTAATATATAAGCTGGGGAACGCAATCAAGAACGGGGTTTTGTCCCCTCCACCACCGAAGGTGGACACGGAGGTTATGTTTTCACCCCTGTCTGTTTGTCTGTGAGTATGACATCTCAAAAAGTTAGACGGATTCAGACGAAATTTGGCGGACAGTTTGGGTGTTTGACAAGGACGAATTGACTAGATTTTGGTGAAGATTCAGATGCTATAATTTTTTAATTATCCCACGAATGCAAAGCAAAAAGTGGGGGTAAGCAATTGGGTATTGTCAGTTTGTCCAACTGTCCGTTTGTCTGTCCCTCTTGTCAGTTTATGATCGAAGAATGATCGTAAATTTTTGATTTTCATGGAGGAACTACTAATTTGAACACGTTATATGGAAATGTTATATTTTGAACACGAATCGGAAGACACGTTTGCCGTTTTACAGTACTTGGTCTTTGAATTCATCCCGATTCTGTACGCACAGAGAGTAGTAAGATCAAATTTTTTACTGTCTGTCTGCCTGGCAGTCAGACAAAATTGAAAGTCATTCCAAACAACGTTCCTGTTTTTAAGGACATTCTAAAGGATACAAACAACAGGCATGAGTAAATAATGTACCTGTGTTAAATAAGGCGGTGTATAAGACGTCAACAGCGGTAAACTTCCGGAATTTCTTTTTTCTCCGACCATAAACATCTTTGTTTTATTTGAATTGAAGTTTTCCTTCCTTACATGAAGTGAAGCTTCATCAGCATGAAGATTACCTTACTTCCAAATTCTATATTTGAACACTCCAGACCAGAAATCGCCTTTTTGTATTTTTAGAAACCCGATTCAAAATGTTACGGCCATTTACATCATCACGACCAATCAGATTTGCTGCTAGTAGGCTCCGCCCCCAACCTTATTTTTTAAAGACAGCATGGAGTGATGTGTTCTATGAACTCTCTATTGTTGATGAGATCAGGAAATTTAAGCTGAGAATTATCTTCTTTCATCTTCGCCGACATTACTTTAACCCCAAATTTGGTAAATAGCAAGACCTCCCTTGATATTAATAACTTTAAACGAAATTAGCGAAACTAGTTACCCTCATCCGCGGAGAGGTTATTGCATTGGAGTCCGTTTGTCTGTCTGTTTGTCCGCACAGAATAAATATGATTTTCTCTGCAACCGTTGGTCTGATTGACAGGAATTTTTCACCATAGGTGCAACTCCACCTCTAGAATTTTTTTAATGATAATGATGACTTCATAAGTCACGTGGTAGAGGCGCCATCTTGGAAAAAGCGGAAAATATGCACCTCTATCTCCATAAGAGCTGCATCGAAATGATTGAGACATGGCTCATTGTAAATAACTCTCCATGGGAAATAAAATATGTAAATGATGATGTCATATGTGCCTCCATTATGACGTCATAATTCGACAAGTACAAAACTTCATCGATCAAGATGAAATTTCTTGCTCGTCATCTAGTGACACATTGGTGGAGAAAACAAAAGATGACGTCATCGGTCACGTGGTTCGGCCGTCATATTTGTTTTAACACAAAGGCTTTTTAAAAAACCTCTAAAAACACGTCCTGGCGAGCGTCTGCAATCCCTGATTGCTTTCTTGTTTTGCTTTGAGAACTTTTGCCCGTGTTGATCAGATTTTAATTTGATGACTTGTTCTTGAGGTCATCCATTTAATGACAAAGGATTGTCATTGGTCTGTGCAGCATCCAACTCGGAAGCCCAAGAGGGATCACCATCATCATCTTGGTGAGTAAAGTCGTGCATCTTCCTCATTAATTATTTCAGTAAAATATTTATTTCATCGTTTTGATGATGAGGATAATCCATCAATAGGATCAATAATAATTATTGAACACCTTTCCCAAATGAGAGCAATCAACCTTGTTAAGATAGATCAGAGAAACTGGGATGATGTGAGTTTTGAGCCAGGGGACCCGACACATCATGTCCTGTTTTGTTTGTGAGATATCACGTGTCAGTAACTTTGACGTCATCTCATCTACAACGGTGGTATTCTCCATGATGCAACCTCTTCCCTCCAGTGCACCAGTTTGATAGGTTGGCCTCAGATCCTCTATTCCTCCGTTATTTTGTGAGCATCACGTGGGTACCTGTTTCGCATTAACTAATCGGAGCATGGACATATCGCTGGTGCAGTGCCCCCTGTAGATTAGAGCAGAAATTTGTGAGTTATTCAGGGTGCAGGAGATAACTCACTTACTCTTCACAAAAGACACCAAGGGATCGTTAATGTCCACCAAGTAATGCGTACATATTGGACATCTGGCTTTACATCCAACCGATGGACAGTGCATAATGTTATGTTTGTAGGGGGTAGGCAATACTTTAGTCCAGGTGGAATTGCATAGGTGGTGTGCTCTGACTGTCGTGAAGAAGAAGAAACCCCATGTAATAAGTAGGAAATTTGTGTAGACTGTATGTCCTGGAAGAGCGTGTCTTCGTTCCCATCACGAGGCGTGGGGTATGTTAATTAGTGGGGGATTATAGGTAATTAATCCCCTGTATGTAATGGCCTCTGTTTTTTTCCCTCTGTTCCTTATGACACCAGCAACACACACACATTGTAAGAAATTACCCATTTATGACACTAAATTAAAACCAACCGGAAACAGGACATTGAGTATTAACGCGGATAACATCGACCTGGTGAGCACACAAGGCACAAAAGGTCCGTGGGGCCACGCCCCGAAGAGCAGCGATTGGTCCGGGATTGATTGGCGCACAAGACTGGTAAGAAGGAACTATGGGATTGTGGAAATGTCGTAGGATGACATCAGAGCCTTGACTATAAAGGAGCATTCTGGCCGACATTTTCTTCCTCTTCAGCGAAGGACATTCCTTGAGACGCCACGATTTTCTCTTCTTGCTTCTTGATTTCCTCGCATGTTCTGGGTTTGGTGGCGAGCGGTCGTCTCCCCGACATTTTCTCGTGGCTGGCTCTGATTTTCGGGATTCAACAATGACCGGCGAAGTTCACGAGTTCTCTTCTCTCTTGGCTTTTCCTTGTGCTTGATTTCCATGCTTATTCTTTGTCTCTCGAGCCCTGGCTTTGACGACAAATGGTCGTGTCCTGACATCGCTCTTCTTCGTCTTCTCGAGGCTGGCTCGCATCCTCTGGCTTTGGTGTTGGTGAACGAGATCGTGAGGACAAGCGCGGGTGGAGTGACCGAGCGGACGCGGCCTGTTCATTTCGCGCACGGAGCGAGGAGTAAACAGACCGCGCATGAGGCCTAGTTCGCGCCCACGGGGAGTGCAGCCTGCGGTTTCGCGTGCAAGGACGTGTGGCCCAAGACGATTCCTGACAAGGTTCAAGAGCCGATTAGAGCTAAGTGCCCCACAAACACATTTATTTTCCAGTTATTTTTTCCCTTGTGTTGTAATCGAGTCTGAGTGGGGACGTCCCGTTTAGGAATCATAGTTTTTTTTATCGTGCATTCTTTGTGATCGGCATTTTCTTTAATAAAGCCAGTATTTTTGTACATTTTAATCCTGTGTCATTTGAGTTAATTTATCCAGGTGCGAAGACGTCGGGTGGAAGCCGTCTAGGTAAGTTCATCATACTCCTTCCCTCGCGTGTAAATAATACCTTCATTTTTGGATTGAACGCCTTGGAGAAAAGCTCATTTGGTCATCTGTGTCGCCCTGCGGTGTTCACTACAGGGTAGTCACACGACAATACGTTCATTTCCTCACCGTGCCTGGGAAACACAAAGGTGACAATTCTTAGCTGGGCCGACATTCAAACCCAGGTGAGACGGATCAGGTGTGAGTGGGCGTACCTCTAGGAGTCTAGGCCATCCTCTGCCTGTCCTGGATCCTTGATAATCAAACTCACAGGAGACATTCCAGCAGCACACATGGTAGGAAGACTTCCGAGTCGTCATGTCAGTTGTCAACTTGTCACAGTAATATTTCAAAATGTCAAACTCCATTTGTGGTTCATCTTCAGGCATCAAACAAATATGTTGAGAGAATGAGATGCAAACAAATATGTCAAATAATCGACATTGAGGAAATGACGTCACGGTTTGAAGGTGGAAACAAAATCGGTTAAACCGAGTATGAGAACCGATTTTAAAACCTGTCAATTATTCTCTCGTTTTCTGTTCTTCTTTTTCAGAATGAAACCATTGTACCTGGAGTCCGCAAATATGACACCTGGACAATGTGCATCAACTGGACATCTATAATATAGATCTATCTTGTGGCTTGGAATAAATCGACATATTGATGTGGAAAACAAAATACCTGCCATTCCTTTGTCATTTAAATTGTATAAACAAATTTATGGTAAGATTTCAGATTGTGTGATGGGAAATGTTGTGATATTCAAATCAAAATAAAAAAGGATTTCTAATCAGCCATTTACAGAATCTGAAGCAGAGTTGTTTTGTATATTTATTTATATATTTTCCGCACCTTATTTTATTCAAGCCTAGGGAGAGAAAGCATTAACAGCCAAATGCGAATGGTTGTTCTTTGACACATAATATAGGACTTTTCAATTTTACCATAGGAGCGCCTGCGCCTGTAGAATTTATTTATTCATAATTATGACGTCATAGGTCACGTGGTACGGATGCCATCTTGGAAAAAATGTTGCACCTCTATATCTCCCAAACTGCTTCAATGGAAAAAATTGAAACATGGCTATTTGTCAAGTACTCACCATGGGGAATAATATATGTTGATGATGATGTCATCGGTGCCTTCCTTATGACGTCATAATTCGACAAGTACAAAGCTTGATCTGATCAGTATTAAAAAAAGATTCCTCTGCAACTGTTAGTCCGATGGACACGAAATTTTCAGAATATGAGCGGCTCCTCCTGTTAAATTTTTCTAATGATAATTATGACGTCATAGATGACGTGGTACAGGCGCCATCTTGGAAAAATCGAAAAAAGTTGCACCTCTATATCTCCGAAACCGCTCATGGAAAAAATTGAAACATGGCTCATTGTCAAGTACTCCGCTTGGGGAATAAGATATGTTAATGATGATGTCATCGGCACCTTAATTATGACGTTATAATTCAAGAAGTACAACGCTTGATTCGATCAGTATGAATTTTTTTCCCTGCAATTCCTGGTCCGATTGACACAAAATTTTCACCATAGGGGCGCCTCCTCCTGTGGAATATTTTAATGATAATCATGACGTCATATGTCATGTGGTACAGGCACCATCTTGGAAAAACCGAAAAACGTTGCACCTCTATATCTCCAAAACCGCCCTATGGAAAAAATTGAAGCATGGCTCATTGCAAAGAACTCCATATGGGGAATATATGTTGTTAACGATGACGTCATTGGTGCCATAATTATGACGTCATAATTCGACAGGGACAACAAGTGTGTAGACTTCTCACCAGGGTGCAGGATTCAGCGAAGGAATTTCAGGGTTGGAATTTAGGAAACTGATCAGTTTGAAATTTATTGAGTGTGATCTATGCAACAATTATATGAGAGAATATAAATTTATGATGTCATCGCTCACGTGGTCTGGCAGCCATATTGGATCAAAGAAAAAAAAACTTCAAAAACAGAAGAGTTGGCTCGCACCAAGTTGACTGCGCAGGGTAAGTCTTCAATGAATACCATCTAGTTGTCGGTAGAAAAAGACGACGAGGAGGAGAAAGACGAGGGGGAGAAGGAAGAAGCCGAAGGTGAGAAGGAGAGCGAAGATAATGCATGGGGGGAATGAGGAGAATGAGGAGAAGTGAAAATAAGTCAAAAAATATATATAGGTTTACCGGTTGGTGACGTCACCAATTACCTCACTGCTGACGTAAAGTGGATGAGCAATAGCTATTGGATGGAAATGTGAGCGTCGTCATCGTAGGAGACGAAAAAAAGGATGGAAATGAAATGAAGAAACATTTAAGGGGGGAAAAGACGTGAACAATGAGTAATGGTTAATATATTTACAGAAAATAAACATTTAGTGCTGATGTAAATAAATAAAAAATAAAATTTGCTACTGTAGCGGTTACATTATTCGCATGTCGCGGTTAACTTATGTTTGGTCATAATCCACGTGCACGGAGCCTGTGGGGCTTTTGGTTTGTTGGCCGTGACGCACGCGCGGTTGTCGGAGCCACGCCCTCCGAAGAGGGTTTTGGCTTTATAAAAGCTTTCCCACTTCCGTTCGCGACTTCGCGTTCAGAGTGCTGGAGATTTCTGTACGAATAAACGAGCTTCGAACCCTACGAAATGGCCTCGTTCTCTCGCTTTCCGCGACTCCTAAACTACTTTCAATTTCCGGGAGTCGTTTTTCTTTTGAAGAGTATTGATCCCTCATTTCTATCCTTCTGGAGAGGAGGGGAAGCAGATTTTTTTGAAGTTACGTGTCCGCCATCTTTGGTGTCCCATGAGTCCCCACAAGGAGTTAGTTACTCAGGTGAGTGCCACTTACCGATGAAATGTGATTCCTCTTCTCCTTTGATTTCAGAAACAATATAACAATGCTTATGCCTTTTTCAACCCGGGAATGGATTAAATCAAGTGGGAATGTTGAATTTTTGGAGGAAATATGCACCTTTAAGCAGGTATTCGAATTTACACAAATGGGATTTTCTGTGTTGTGGGTGTAGCAATATGGCGGTTGGAGCACTTCTGGTGCCTTCGGGCCCACCAGACCAATTAACGTTAGTCACCTTACCCAGTTAGTGTAGTATCAGTGGTTAGTATGGAGATCAGCGATATTAACCCTTAAACGCTGACAAAAACATCTTTGTATGCACACAGCAAAACGCATGTCCAAACAGTCGTTTCGTTGTGTGCGTCTAAACAGCTGATTGGCCTGTGAAACTCCGCCCATATCTACAACATCCAATTGAAATGATGCACTTGGATAGAATCAATGGGTCACGGACAATTTATTATTGTTGGAGGACATTCAGCGCATTGCTAATCGTCGGAGCTTGATCCAGGTCATCTTGTATTAGGTTCAGCAACCAACGAAATGATTCCTTCTCGATTATCCATCCCTCTTTCTCCTCCTCCATCCCTCTTTCTCCTCCTCCATCCCTCTTTCTCCTCCTCCATCCCTCTTTCTCCTCCTCCATCCCTCTTTCTCCTCCTCCATCCCTCTTTCTCCTCCTCCATCCCTCTTTCTCCTCCTCCATCCCTCTTTCTCCTCCTCCATCCCTCTTTCTCCTCCTCCATCCCTCTTTCTCCTCCTCCATCCCTCTTTCTCCTCCTCCATCCCTCTTTCTCCTCCTCCATCCCTCTTTCTCCTCCTCCATCCCTCTTTCTCCTCCTCCATCCCTCTTTCTCCTCCTCCATCCCTCTTTCTCCTCCTCCATCCCTCTTTCTCCTCCTCCATCCCTCTTTCTCCTCCTCCATCCCTCTTTCTCCTCCTCCACCCCTCTTTCTCCTCCTCCACCCCTCTTTCTCCTCCTCCACCCCTCTTTCTCCTCCTCCACCCCTCTTTCTTCTCCTCCACCCCTCTTTCTCCTCCTCCATCCCTCTTTCTCCTCCTCCATCCCTCTTTCTCCTCCTCCATCCCTCTTTCTCCTCCTCCATCCCTCTTTCTCCTCCTCCATCCCTCTTTCTCCTCCTCCATCCCTCTTTCTCCTCATCCATCCCTCTTTCTCCTCATCCATCTCTCTTTCTCCTCATCCATCTCTTTCTCCTCATCCATCTCTTTCTCCTCATCCATCTCTTTCTCCTCATCCATCTCTTTCTCCTCATCCATCTCTTTCTCCTCATCCATCTCTTTCTCCTCATCCATCTCTCTTTCTCCTCATCCATCTCTCTTTCTCCTCATCCATCTCTCTTTCTCCTCATCCATCTCTTTCTCCTCATCCATCTCTCTTTCTCCTCATCCATCTCTCTTTCTCCTCATCCATCTCTCTTTCTCCTCATCCATCTCTCTTTCTCCTCATCCATCCCTCTTTCTCCTCATCCATCTCTCTTTCTCCTCATCCATCCCTCTTTCTCCTCATCCATCCCTCCTTCCACTCATCCATCCCTCCTTCCCCTCATCCATCCTTCCTTCGAGATTATCTATCCCCTTTTCCCCTCCTCCATCCCTCTTTCTCCTTCTCCATCCCTCCTCCATCCCTCCTCCCACTCATCCATCCCTCCTTCCACTCATCCATACCTCCTTCCACTCATCCATCCCTCCTTCCCCTCATCCATCCTTCCTTCGAGATTATCTATCCCCTTTTCCCCTCCTCCATCCCTCTTTCTCCTTCTCCATCCCTCCTCCATCCCTCCTCCCACTCATCCTTCCCTCCTTCGAGATGATCCATCCCTCTTTCCCCTCCCACTCATCCATCCTTCCTTCCCCTCATCCATCCTTCCTTCGAGATTATCCATCCCTCCTCCTCATCCATCCATCCATCCATCCCTCCAACCATTGATCATGGAAAAGACAGTCTGTGAATGTGTGCAATATGTGTATCTGAGCTATGGTTCCCACATGTATTCCACTCTGGGTAATGTGGATTGAATTGATCGATGATGATTATATTGAACCATCCATCATGTTTTATGTTTGGGTTGTATACCACAGTACAAAATTAATTAGTGGGTTTCTATTTATTATGTATGTAGATCTGGTGCGTTTTGCCACTCCTTCCATACCCTCATGGTGATTCTCAAGTTAACTTAAATTGCCAGGAAGTATATGAGAGTAAATCTGCATTTCTAATTACGCCATTTTTGCCTAATGCTCGCTTCAAGGCCTTAAACGTACTCTTAAACATGCTCTCATATACAAGTAAAAATTTGAGAATTTGTGCTTATATAAAATGTTGGAAGCATTTCGTGTTAAAAGTGGTTAAACAAGTTTTTTAGGATAATTCGAGGGTGCTGAATTCAAAAATGCTGTTTAACCGGTTCAATTTTGGAGTCTTAACCTTCAAATTGTAAAAAACAAAATGCCCGCTGTCGTGAAAATCAAACTCAGACACGACTTGTACCTTGGTGTGGTAGAATAAATCTTTATACTATGTAACTAGTTATGAGATTGGTGAGTGAACCAATAGGTGGTCGTAAGAATGTTAGGAATGTATCTCGCTCTGTTAAAGCTGGGAGTCCATTGTCCACCTCCTGTACAGCCCTGGGCTAGAGCACCCTCCTACTGTGTAAATGGAACTCACAGCAGGAGGGGAGCGAGTTGGTGCCAGCAGGGCGATTGTGGATGACCAAGGAGCTTCAGCGCACGGAGGATTAACTTTTAGCGCACAGGGGATTAACTCCAATTTATCCATATAAATCAGAGCAAACTTTGAGTCAACACACTTGTCCTCAGAAGCCCTGCCTGATGGAATGAACGAGTACAGCGCTGCAGAGGAACATCGGCTGAGAAAGAGGGACTATGCGGATAGAGTTATCTGGTCCATTGAGTTAACGGTAGTTATTAGTATTTGAATGAAGTGAACAACTAGTTAATAAAGTCATGACCTTTTGTAAAACCTGTTTCCGATCATTGGAGTCTTGAGTCCCAAACCACTTCCACGACACTTGGGTAGGTTTAATATCATTTAGATCTGTGGTCACATCCTGTAAAATACATTCATGCAAGAGACATCAGAATCGGAGTATGACATGGGCAATCGAAGTATAACAGTATCAATAGGCAAAACAAAACAAGCGCAGCATATAGGGGCGTACATACCATTCAAACTACAGGACTATATGTCGCAGTAAGTGTCGCTGGAGTGTCCTTGCGCCGCGGTTGTCCCGGGTCTTATAGACGCCCCTTTTAAAGGGATAAGCGAGCACTCCCGGGTTCACCTTCAGTATAATTTCACTACATTCTCCCCGCCATTAAAACTATACTGCTGCTAGGCAGGTCGCAAGCAAGCGTCAGCAATAATCGAATGGGGTACGTCAATCCACGTCAGTCGGTCCACCCGTAGCGGTCGGGGCATCGAACTACCCTGCCAGTTCGTGTTCGGAGACTACCGGGTACGGCGTCCCCAAGCCCGGAGTCCCCCGCGTCGGAATAGCTGCCGGAGGTGGGTGTCGGAGGGGGCACCCCAGGGCCATCAGGCAAGGGAGTAGGCGACGACGGAAGCGACGGCAGGTATTCCATAGAGGAAGCTTCGGTAGAGTCCATAGACTCGTAGATTGGTTCGTCGATATCCCTGTCGTCCCCACAAGGGGCGAGATGGCGTACGGAGACAGTAGACTCGTGTCCGTCAGCCGTTATCACACGAGCATGCTCGGGATTAGCCTGGAGTACCCGCACCTTATCAACAAGGGGGTCGTACTTGCTAGCGCGAACCGCTCGTTTGAGATAGGCTGGCCCCGGCTCAGCGAGCCAGCTGGGTAAAGATTGGATACTACCCGAGCTTCTAGGGTGGTGGAACAGTCTTTCACGAGGAGTCTGGTTGGTGGCGGTACATAGGAGATAGTCCAGTAATAATGTGACTTGACCTCACACTAATTGCAACAGAAGCAAACAACTGATTTGTGTATCCTCAATATGTCCTGAATGAGGAAAAAAAAGTGTTAAGGAATTGCATGGGTGGAAAGTTTTGAAAAATGCATAAATATGATCCTACCCAAAAACCGATTTTTCGCCCTTTCTGCTAAATTTGACTATGCTGTATTTTTTTTCCTTGAAGCAAAAAAAACACATACAGAGTATCAGTGATGAGAATTTATTGTGATCACATCATCACATAACTGATCAACTGTTGATCAAACGATTGAACCAATTAAATATGTGTACAGAATACATATAACACTACACAATGTCATCATCGTCGTCACAGGGCATCTGTATTGAGTTAGTGCAGCTGGATCCCCTGCAGTTTCCACATGCCGGAGTGCACTCGATATTGTTCTTTTTGCATGTGCATCTCGGGGTGCTGCAGTCAGCCTGGCAGTTGCACTTGATGACCCGCAGAAGCTTTTCAGGAGCAGGGGGTAGGGTTGTCTGAACTGGCACAAACCCCTCGACACACTTCTGCCATCCCCACTCTGTAGGACGAGGTCCATCTGTAAGATAAGACAGGGAATTTGGTTTTGTCACAGCAGCAATGATACAGAAGGTAGTGAAAATAATACACAAGATACACAGAACATCACAGTAATTGAACTTAATATATTAACTGAAATTAATATACTAAAATACAAGAATAAACATAGCAGCAATCAGGGCACACAGTAAAATGTAAATGTACCAGATGTAGATCCCTTCCATTCTTGTACTTGCAAGTAGACACGCAGGCTGTGAAACTTTGCTGCTCCTGATGTTGGTGGTAAGACCTGTGGCTGAACGTAAGTAGAGCTAGATGCCACCTTCTCACAGAACCGATGATATCGGAGGGAGTCCAGGGTGTCAGTTGATGTTCCATTGTAGAGAATCACCATCGCTTTCTCTCCTGCTTCTGCCACATCATCTGTAGAGGCTGAATGTGCATAGAACACCTCGGCTTGCTCTCGGAATATGTCGCTTTCTTTGAATTTCTTGAGGGAAGCTCCCTTCCCGATCCCGTGGAGGCGAGATGTAGTGTCACATCCAAGAACTGCATGTAAGAACAAGATGTGCTTACATATGTCTGGGCCAAGTAGTTGTTTTGTAGCCTTGATGTTCCAAATGTGAGGCTTCTTTGTTGTCTTCCTTGACTCAGAACAAAAGAACAGGTCATGGGAGTCCAGGCTTGCATGGTAGCAGAGAAGGACTAAGAGGTCTGTATCATCCCCCATTAGCACAGTATTGTTGGTGGTAGCACACTGCACAGCTTTCTGCACAATCAGCAGGTCAGCATCTCCTGAGGCATGGTATGTCTCACAGTTTGCCTTCTGCAGTTCTTCACTTAACATGGAAAGAAATTGCTGCTTGTTCTGCCTGTTGGCCAGGAACTGTTCCTTCTGCATTGTGACAATCATGTCGGCTGTAAATGTCACAGTGGCACCAATCTTCCCTTTTGACCGTCTGTGGTGTGTCATGTCCTTTGTGTTGTTACTTTCATACCCATCAAACACCACTACAGCCTTGCCATACTTCTTCGTTACAGACTCCGTATACTGGTGGCATATGTCTTTATAAGTAGATCCATGGGACCATGGGATGCGTTGAAGAAGTGCTCCACCATCCAAGACATACTGGCAGCCATCAACTACATTATCTGCTGGAACATGAGGCCCGATAAGACCCCAGATGGCGTCGGCGAGGGCTGGCTTCTTTGCTTCTCGAAGCAGTAGAGAGGAATCAAATAGGGCTGGGGGATAGCTACATAGCTCATATTTGAGGGCTGACTCAAGTTCATCACTGTACTGTGCCACTAAGACCAGTCTCTGGAAGAGAAGCTGTGGATCAACTTGAATTTGATCTCCATCGATCCTTACAGAAGACTTCATGCCGAGAGTGACAGCTTGATCCTTCCTCTTGAAGGTGAACTCAGCAGGTGTTAGTCCATCCATGGACTTCAGTATCGCAGTGCCAACGGACTGTGCTGTATCAACATTGACGGTGGAAAGGGCATTCTCCCCAGTGGCAATATTCCGGAAACTAGGGTCATTGCTGAATGGATTGTGCTCCTGTAGATAACTGAGAACTGTCAGTGTGTCCTTCCAGTCACGGGATTGCCTTGCTTTGGTCATGTCTTTGTTCTGCTCTCCAGTGTTGTAGTTGACCCCCGTGAGTCCCTCCATTGCCTGGTTTACTTCTGCACAGGCGGGCATCGATAGCAGCCACAACAGACGCTGTTGCTCTGTCATCCCTCGCCCTCGTGTGAGCCCACCACTGGTTTTTAAACTTCTCATCAGAACCTGCTCAATGACCAGGTCAGGTGAGAGACCTGCCCATAGGCGATCGCTTTGCTGAATCACGTGGAACCCTTCCTCAAAACGTTGTTGGACTTCTGGGTGTTCAGTCTTGAGGTTGTGCATCTGCTGAAGGTACACCCTGGCAGATTTGGTGTAAAGATTGTGTCCTGATGCTGCCAGATAGGGTAGCATGTCCTGGATAGCCTGCAGATGTAAGGCCCAGTTTCCAGTGCGTTCTGCACTGATGTATTTTCGTAGGATGTCCAGCATGTCCATGTACTGAACCCAGAGAGCTGAAGTTCTAGAGGACTTCTTGGTGGACTCGATGTGCTTTTGAAGGCGGTCTTTGATTCTCACTAGAACTTCAGACTGACAAACTTCTTCAGCAGATATAGCCCCATTTATCAGCTTCTCATAGATCTTATAAGCTCCCTCCAGGTCCGCATCTCTGCTTCCATCTGTTATCTGATGATCCGGTGGCCTTGCAGCTGCAGCTGCTTCGGCTGACTCTGACTCTCCATCTTTACTGTTGTCTGGAGTTCCAGATTGCTGTGGTAGATGGAAATCGAACACGTTTGATAGCATCAGTGCATTGAGGGCTGCATCAACAATTGTGTGCATGAACTGCTCGCGCAACAGCTTTGCCACACATCATGTGGATTACTGCATTTGGGGCATAGATCAACTCCAGCAGTTCTTGTAGCCCAGATGAGGCCATCAAGTGTCCGATGCAACCGAGGAAGCTCATTTCTGCATGGAAACCACCCAAACGCAAGACTATTCGTCTCAGATCACTTTCCATTGGCTCAGACTTGATAATCATGAGAGCCTTCCATCAGAGTGGCTGATCAAACGTGATTATTGGGGTGACATTGTGGCATCGTGCATGCTCACTAACAAATGTCAGGGTCGAGAATATGCATGTGCTATCACTGGGATTCAGATCGATCATCGGCAGAAGCATAACAGTTGCTTTGCCAGGGTGGTCACCATAATGCACGAACTGCATCATTCCTGACCATGCAGGTCTGGGAGACCCAAAGAGGACGGATGCTTTCCACAGGACATCAAGATTTTCACAGCTGTTCTGGACCTGAAGGTTGACAAGCTTCTGGTAGGTCAGTGCCATCAAATTGTGCCTTTCGTCTTTGTGGTACCGTACTTGTACCCTTCCAACCATTGCCACATCCAAGGAAGTAGCCTTGATCCTGGGGATTGGCTGCCTTGATCTAATTCCAGGGGTTATGGCTGCAATCATTCCTATACCATGGAATGTACCAAGGCCATCAAGCGTGCGGATGTTATGGTCGACATTGTCAGCTACATATTGGACAAACTCTGTCGATAGGTCAGGAATGTTTGTTCCATGGAATTTGGCTGCATTTCGTTCAAACTGGTGCACCTCCTGGTATGCGCAACAAAACCCAACGTGATGAAGAGTATCTATGAGGAACCGCGATGCAAAGTGGTGATATAGTTGCACGCCCACCCCAAACTGAAGCGGTGCTAACATGACTTGGTCTAGTTGCCTGCATCATTGCTTGTCCAATTGCCGCCACTTTGGCTTGAGTTTTGGTCCCGGCAAATAGTTCTTCCAGGAGCACGCGAAGAGTATCTGGAAGAAATCTGACGCCAGCCTCTTGCGATTCTATGTCATCAAGAGCTGGGTAAGACTCATAGGATAACCCAATGTCTTTGATATCTTGTTTGATGAGCTTTGCAGCTGCCTGCACAAGCTTGATCTTCTCTTGATCTTCTGTGTTTGTTTGTTTCTGCTGTGTCTCATAGTAGTCTTGCAGCACCACCCTGGCTGTTGTCCTGATGGTAACCACGTTTGTTTTCCCATTGATCTCGGTGTATATTATCTTCTCACCGAAGTGTTTTTGCAGACTCCTCTTCATACGGGTGTAACCGTATGGTTCATGTGCACTGTGTGCAAGCTTCTGCTGCATGAGGTCAATTAGATCATTTATGGTGATCTGCTCGTCATCATTTTCTTCTATATACTTCACAACCTCCAAGAATGCTGCTGTCCTCAACGACAGGCCGACCAGCCTTCCTCCTCTTGGAGTCTTCTGTGTTTGTCTGATACGCTACTGGTATCTGCTTGTATGTGCGAAAATTCACACTGCAAGTCTGGTGGTAGACTGCATCTGCTGCATGTAGGTCATGCACATGCAGAATCCATGCCTTCACAGTCTCTGACCAGTCATCACCTCGTGCACGACGTTGCCAAAAGCGTGTCCTTGAATTCAATTGTCCTGACTTGGAAAACACTGACTGACTTCACTTGGCTTCTTTCTCTTTTTTCCAAACTGAGCTGGTGTGCCACAAAACAGGCAATCAGTACTGTAAGAGAACCTCCCTGTAGTCGATCTTAGTGTAGGACTCTCACTGCTTGTACTTGTTTGACTCTTGTTGCCTGGTGTCCTTGGCTATCTGTTGTGGATTAATGTATGTCCAGCGACAGTCTTTGTGTATCTTATCACCAGGTACAGCATGAATATTGTCTCCCCTTTTTTTACTGGCCTGGTTGATAGATGAACTTCCCTTCTCTCCAAGTGTTGATACTGACGACCCTCCTCCGTCCACAGACTGCTTGCAAATGACACACTGTTCATATGCCTCCATTTCCTGAAAGTGGAAAAAAAATATGCACGGTTGAAAACGTGCATGTTTGGAACTGGATCCTAGTCAGGGATGTGCAGAGGATGTTAGAAGGTTCATAACTCAGAAAAGAGCACTGTAGTTGTGGCGTGCGCGGCGTGTTTAAACTAGTTCGCAGAATATGTACAATGTAACATAATGTAATAAATAGCTAGCTAACTATTATAGCTGGAGGAAATTATGGAAAACCCACCTGATGAGGTTAGTATAGCGTACACCGCGATCGATGACACCGGCACAAATGCATGCTCAGGATTGTCCACTCGGTGGACGGCTTGCTGTCGCCTTCGACTGTCCAATCAGCAGACGGCTTGCTGTCGCCTTCGACTGTCCAATCAGCGGACGCTATTATTATATAGATGTTTTTTTGCTTCAAGGAAAAAAATACAGCATAGACAAATCTAGCAGAAAGGGCTAAAAATCGGTTTTTGGGTAGGATCATATTTATGCATTTTTCAAAACTTTCCACCCATGCAATTCCTTAACACTTTTTTTTTCCTCATTCAGGACATATTGAGGATACACAAATCAGTTGAGTTTGCTTCTGTTGCAATTAGTGTGAGGTTGACCCCTTTTTTTGCGTAAAATGCCTGCACTAAGAGCCCGGATCGAGTTTAGAGCCGCAGGAAGCGACCACGCCCATTTATCGAGGCCTCGGCCGAGGGTCCTGAGGCTTAGCATGACGGCCCTCCATATAATCCCATTAAAGCGTTCGATCTGCCCATTCGCCTGGGGCCGGTACGGGGTGGTGTAGCTCGAAGCGACATTATTCTGGAGCAAGTAGCCCCTCACCTCCTGAGACAGGAACACCGCACCCCGATCGGTATGCACGTAGGCCGGATACCCAAACATAGAAAACAAATTCTGTAGGCACCGTATAACCGTGGCAGCCGACATATCCCCGCACGTATAAGCAAAGGGGAATCGCGAATACTCATCAACGATAGTGAGCAGATAACGAGAGTTACTCGACACCGGCAGCGGCCCCTTGAAGTCCATCGCCAAACGCTCCCACGGTCTAGTAGCCCTAACCAGCGTCCCCATAGGAGGGATGTAAAAACGCGGTTTGAGCTCCGCACAGATGGTGCAATCACGGCAGATCCGGCGGATGTCCTCAATCGAGTACGGCAGATTACCACTGCGCACAAAATGCACGAAACGCGCTACCCCGGGATGACGCATAGTGCCGTGTAAAGCGCGCAGCCCCTCCAAAGTGACAACCCCCGCGCAAGTGGCCGGCCTTGATAAGGCGTCGGCGACCAGGTTATCCTTCCCTGGGCGGTATTTGATGGTGTAGCAGAAGTCGGTGAGTTCGATACGCCAGCGAGTGATTTTCTCATTCTTAATGCGTTGAGCATGTAAGGTGTCGTACATGAATGCAACGCTTTGTTGGTCCGTGACGATTTGGAAACACCACCCGAGCAGGTACGGCCGCCATCGCCGAATCGATTCGACGATCGCGTATGCTTCCTTTTCAACAGACGAATGCCTCCGCTCAGCGGAGGTGAGAGTCCGCGAAAAGAAAGCCACAGGGCGTCCCCCTTGGGAGAGAGTCGCCGCGATCGCATGATCCGAGGCATCACTTTCCAAGACGAAAGATGCACTCTCGTCAATTGTCGCTACAGCGGCGCCCGCGATGTCGGCTTTAAGGCCCTCGATGGCGGCTGGGCCCATGGGGAACGTGTCGCAGGCCACGAGGGGCGGAGCTTCACGGAGAAATTTTGCACCCACTTCGAATAGTGGGCGAACAGCCCGAGAGCGCGTTTCAGTGAAGCCCGATCGCTAGGGCGGAGCCATATCGAGCAAAGGTCGCAGATGCTCCTTATCCGGAGAGACAGAGCCATGGGTCACGGTGTACCCCAGAAGATCTACCGTGCGTAGAGAGTAACGACACTTAGCCTCATTCATGGTTAGGCGATATTTCTGCGCGACCTCGAGGAAGCGTTTCAGATTAGCGTCGTGATGCCCCTGGTCATACCCACAAACCGTAAGATTGTCCAGATAGACAAAGACATCGGTCAAGTTCTCCTTCATAACGAGGTCATCCCTAGCCCTCTGAAAACAAGTGAACCCGTTAGTTACCCCAAAAGGGAGTCGAGTGAACTGGTACAACCGTTGACCCGATTCAAAGGCTGTATAGACGCGATCAGCCCTAGAGATGGGGACCTGATGATATGCACTACGCAGATCGAGAGTGCTGTAAACAGAGTACAGGGCCACCTGGCGTACCAGTGCATCCATCCCCGGTAGGGGGTAGGCATCCAGCTGTGTAAAACGATTAATCGTCTGTGAGTAGTCGATTACCATGCTTCGGCGATGGGCCTCACTTCGCACTACTAAGACTTGGGCCCACCACGGCGACCGACTGGGTTCTATAATACCGTCCTTTAAGAGCTGGGCCGTTTCTTCCGCAATGAATTGCGCGTCTGCGCGAGAGTAGCGCCGCGATTTTACGGCTACAGGGGTACAATCAGTGGTCAGGTTGGGGAACAGTGAGAGGCTCCACGTCCATCTGAGCGAGGGCGCACACAGCAAGCGTGTCCGGCCCACCGAAGTCCATTTCCAAACGTCCATGTCGCTTAAGGAAATCGTGTCCTAACAGAACGTCGGCACATAACGCAGGTAATACCATGAGATACACGTCTGGGAACGTGCGGCCCTTTATCACAAGTTCCAGCCGACATGCCCCTTTTGTGCTCAGCCGAAGTCCTTGGGAGGCCATGAAGATCCGTCGTGTAGTCCCGAGAACCGGCCACCCATGTTTATGCACTAGTCGTTGATCGATAAAACTATCCGTAGACCCCGTGTCGATCAAGGCTTGCGCAAAAACGCCCGCGACCTTGAGCGGAATGATGGCCTGCGCAAGGCCGGAAGACCCGGCAGGTATTGTGCCGTCCGGGCGAGAAGTTCGCCTCTCGCGGGTGGATCCCACTCCGGCTGCAGTTTTCCGGTCGTTCGGGCAGCCCGGGGCATAGTTGGCAGCATGTAAATCGTAAAAACCACTGTCAGAGGACGTTCCCACGCCGGCTGCAGTTTGCCGGTCGTTCGGGTAGCCCGTGGAGGATCCTCGTGACAAGCGCATAGTTGGCTCACTGCCATCTGCGGTTTCATATGCAGGAGTGAGCGTGTAATTCGTAAAAGCCGCCGTCAGATGGTGCTCGAGTCACGCGTAGAGGATCACTGCCATCCACAGTTTCATGAGCTGGTGCGATAGCGTGTAATTCGTAAAAGCCGCCGTCAGATGGCGCTCGAGTCACGCGCAGCGTTCGCTGCGAATCCAGAGGAGTTTCCAAAGCAGTACGGCGTTGCTTGTTTGAGGTGGGCGTCCGGACGCCAGCCAAGGCCGATCGCGACGCGGCAGGTCATGGTCACGCCGGTTGTTTAGGCGGCCCGATGTCCCCCATCAAGGTCGAGCGTGCAGCCAGGGGCCCGCGAGGAGGGGAGACGCTGATCGAGGCCGGGCGGGGCGCTCCGCTCGGTGCGCCGTCCGTTGGCTCTGCGATAAGCCCATTCAAGGCCGCGCGGGCTCGCGTACGTCGTGCGGACTTTTTGCAGACCTTCGCGAAATGGCCCTTGGTGGAGCACAGATGGCATATTGCCTCCCGAGCCGGGCATTCTACTCGGGGGTGCTGCCGATTCCCACAAAAATAACACTTTTTTTTTTTTGTGTATACAAGATCGAGGCTCGTGAAAGAGCTAACATTAATCACACAAAAAGACAAACCGACGCACAAAACACAAAAAACAAGGGGAGCGGCAGACAAGATGGGGAGAGAGGGGGAAGGACACAAAAGAGAGGGGGAAGAGGGGGAAGGACACAAACAACATTTGAGAGCAGGGACATCGGGAGGACTTGGGGGGAGGTGGGAGAGGAATAAAACATGAACACTGCAAGGACTCTGGGGTGAATTACCGGGGGTAGAAAAGATCAAGGTTTTCGATGGGGGAAGATAAGAGATGGTGGTGAACAGCTGTTTTAAAGACCTGGAGGGAGGAGTGGGATTGAAGGGAGTGGGGGAGTTTGTTCCAGAGGTGGGAGAAAAGGGGAATGAAAGAGTGAAGGTGAGCAGAGAGCCTAGACTTTGGCAGTTTAACCATAAGAGGGTTGCAGGCAGATCTTGTGCGACCTGAAGGAATATTGGGGGGACAGAGCACAGAGAGCTGGGGGAGCAAGGCCGGAGAGGAGTCGGTAGAAGACAAAGACCACCAACCTGCCTGCGGTGAGTGAGTGAAAGGCCCTCGGTGTTGACTACATCGCAGGAGATTCCAATGATTCTGAAAGCTTTGGCCTCAACAGCGTGAAGCCGAGCAAGGTGTGAGGCAGGAGCAACAGCCCAGAGGGGGGAACAGTATTCCATTGAGCTGCGGATGAAAGCCTTGTATGTGGTGAGGAGCTCAGGTGTGCCAAGGAAGGACTTCGCACGACGGAGGATGCCCAGTCGGCGACTGGCTTTGGAGGCCAGCTTGGAAATGTGGTTTTCCCAAGAAAGATCATGGCAGATAGTGAGACCCAAAAGCTTGAGCGACAGAACTTCTTGGAGAGGATTGTTGAGAAAGTAGATGGGAGGGTTGTCCAGTCGGTCCTTTCGGAGAGACATTGTAAGAGTGTGAGATTTGTCAGGATTGAAAGACATGTTCCATTTGTTTGACCAGTCTGTGATTTTGTCCAGGTCTGCAGAGTGAGGAGGCTGCAGACTGCCGATCTGAGGGATGAGGAATGGAGCGACAGAGAGTAGAGTCGTCAGCAAAGAGATAGAGAGGATTTTCAAGAGAGTCAGAGAGATCATTGATGAAGACCAGAAAAAGCACAGGGCCCAGAACACTACCTTGGGGAACTCCAGCCTGAGCAGGAAGAGGAGATGAGAGAAACCCATTCAGGGCCACACGTTGACTACGACCAGAGAGGAAGTCCACCAGCCATGCGTGGAGATTTCCATGGATACCAAAGGAGGAGAGTTTGGTGAGCAGAGCAGGGTGCCAGACCGTATCGAAGGCACGTGAAATGTCAAGGGAGACAGCTCTAATTTCCTGTTTGGTGTTGAGGACCTCCATCCATTGTTGAGAAAGCAGAAGCAGCATGTCCAGAGTAGAGTGACCAGGTCTGAAACCAAATTGATGATCAGAGATCAAGCCATTGGAGAAGAGGAAAGATTTAATATCTGAAGCAATGATGGATTCCATGACTTTGCTGATAATTGGGAGAAGGCTGATTGGTCTGTAGTTGCTGGGATCTGTTTTTGCACCTTTTTTGTGCAAACCAGTGATGTTGGCTGATTTCCAAGCAGATGGCAGATGACCTTGAGCAAAAGAGGGTGAAGAGAACAGAAAGAGGGAGTGAAAGAGCAGAAGAACATGATTTTAGGACCCGTGGGCTGATGCCGTCAGGACCAGTTGCAGAATCAGAGTCGAGGGTTGACAGAAACTTTTCCACCTTGTCAGGAGGAAAGGACGCAGAGTCCAGGAGCAGCTGGGTACGACTGGGTACGGTGGGTACAGAGAGGGATGGGTTTGGGACACAAGATTTAGAGGCAAACACAGAGTTGAGGCATTCAGCTTTTTCACGTGCGGAGTCAGCCGTTAAGCCGTTTGAGGTGAGGGAGGGGATGGAGGGGGAACAAACACCAGAAACAGATTTGACCAGACGCCACCAGGATTTGGAAGAGGGAGACAGATAAGAGTTCGGTCTTGAGAATGGTGAGATATTGCTTCCTGGCTCTCCTGAGGGTGGACACACACTTGTTTCGGGCTTTGTGAAAGGAAATGAGATTTCCTTCCGTTGGATTTGCTTTCCAGGAGACGAAAGCAAGTTGTTTCAGGGCAACAGCCTCACCACAAGATTCCGTGTACCATGGACGGGAGGAATGGTATGACAACTGAAGACGAGATGGTATAAATCTGTGCATGAGAGAGAGCAATTTACTTTGAAAGAATTCCCAGGATGAGTTGATGTCAGAGGCGGTAGAGATGGGAGACCAGTCCAGATGATTGATGGCTGCTTGAAGACCGTGCCAGTTGGCCTGAGTGAAATGCCAGACTCGTCGACGCTGAGGAGGCTCTCTGAGAATGGTCAGAGAGATGTCCACTTTGACAAGCACATGATCAGATGAGCCGATTGGAGCAGAAGAAGAGCAGCAGACATTTTCAGGGAAGTTTGTCATAACCAAATCCAGAAGAGAAGATGCTCCGTTGACTGAGATCCGGGTCGGGAAATTGACAGATTGTGTCAGTCCCAGTGAGTCGCAGAAGTCCTTTGCTGAAGAGCCATGGCTGGTGAGAGAGGTACCCACACCCAGCCAACTGGCATGGTGACAATTGAAATCACCACATATGAGGAAGAGAGAGTTGGGATGGGTAGATAGAAGTTGGTCCATATTATCAGACGGTGAGATGTAGATGGAGTCATCGCTGTTTGGTGGACGGTACAACACACATATGAACAAAAGGTGGGAGTGAAGGGGAAGCCGTAGCCAAAGGTATTCCTGGGGGTGAGGTGGAGAGAGGGCAGTGGAGGGCGAGTGAGGAAGAATTTTTTATAAAGATAGCAACCCCACCTCCAGGACGAGGCTCAGGTCTATCATACCGGAGGAGGGAGTAACCTGGGAGAGATACCAAGGCATCAGAGACATCATGAAGGAGGAAAGTTTCTGTTAAGCAGATCACATCTGGTTTGTCAGAAGCAACCTGTATGGAGAGGTCAGTCAAGTTTGAGCGAAGGCCCCGGATGTTTGAGGTCCATACCGTTAATGAAGAGGAAAGGGGAGCATCGGGTCCAGAACAGGGGGGGGGAGGGGTAGGGTAATATGTGGAAGAGGAGGAAGAGGTAGGGAGAGCTGTTGAAGGTGCGTCAGATTTCAGAGATTTCAGAATAGCTTGGAGAAAGGGAAGAATGGGGCGGACAAAAGGTTTGATGGAGATTGGGTGAGGCACTGAGGTGTTATTTGAGGAGGGGGAAGAGCGAGGCAGAAGGTTTGGGGAGATGAAGGTGAAAGTTGGAAGGGGGAAGAAGCGGGGAGGATGCTTTGAGGAGGAGGGGTGAGAGGAGTCTAGGAGGGGAGGAGCGAGGGAGAGTCTCGGAGGGGATGGGTGTGGGGGGAGTTTAGGAGGGAGGGGAGGGAAGGGGCAAGGGGGGAGATTTGAAAGGGATGGGTGATGGGGAGGATTTGGAGGGGAGGGGTGAGATTGGATTTTGAAAAGTGTACGATTCATGGGAAACGAACATTTTTTGCAAAATGAGTTTGAGACCTTCGAGTCAAAAATACGTTTGAGGACACTGGAGGAGGGGTGGAGTTCTGGATATTTTAGGGAATGTAGAAAGGAGGAACTGTAAGAGATGGTATTATATATATTTTTTGGAATGAATAGATTTGGTGAGCAAGACGAAAGCATCCTTTTGTAGGAAAAGAAGAAAAGGGTGTTATAATATATGAGAGAAAATAGTTGTTCAGGGGAGAGATTATACATTTCTAACCGCGTGATCGCGAACGAAGAACGAACGAACAAAAAGAACAACAAATAAACGAATAAGACCTGGGAAGGAAATATTTTTTTGGGGGGTTTTTTTTTTTTTTGTGAGTACAGATATTAAACAAGGAGGTACGGGGTGAACGACTGGTACGAAACAGAGAACGAAAAATAATTTCAGCGCATTCGACGAATCGCTGAGAAAAACGAAACCACAAGGTTGGAGACGGTACGGTAGTCTAAGCCTACGAGTACTCGGCCGCAGAATACTCGATATTAATTACCTATTGTTAGCATATACCTTGCAATCCTTTTGACTGCTGAGATCCCTTCTTCTTCTTTCGTGCATCATCAGATGGCCAGCTCAGTGTCGTGCAGCCATGCCCTCGTCTCTGGTCCTACGTCGAAGAGGCCGGCTTCTGAAGGTGGTTTGTATAGGGGGCAGGTGGTTTTGGGGAAGAAGACGACAGCCTCTCCAGGGCCTTCCCTACAAGTAACAAGAATTGTGAAACTAATGTCGCCACACAATCATCGAGCTGGCAGGCCAAGGTACAAGCCAAGGTCAAGACCAAGACCAAGGCATAGAACGTCCTTTTCAGGACGGGCGGCCATTCCGACCGTCGAAAACCAAGGCCTGTCAGTGCTCCAACTCAATGTCGAGGGCTGAGATCCCTTAGACCTTTGAAGTCCCTTTAAGTCCCCCAAGACCCTTAAAATCAGAAAGACCCAGAGGAACCAAAATAACCAGAAGACCTAAAGGACCCAAAAGGACCAATATACCCAAAGACCCAGAAGATGCAAAAGTCCCATAAGACCCATAACACACCAAGATCCTGGTAAAAAGTGGTCTTGAGGGTCTTGGGGGGGGGGGGCAAGATCCAAAACCACTTTTACCTTTCAGACCTTTTTAATACTTCAGATACCTTCACCCTTCCAACCTTGTAAAACCTCCATGCTCGTTAAGTCCCTTTTGACCCTTGAGACCTTAACACCATTTAGACCCCTTAAACCCTTCCGGTACTACAGAACTTTAAAATACAAGAAAACAAACACGACATAATAAGAAAAACCGCAGCTTTTCGTGCTGTACTCCTCAAGGTAATCCACAGCAAGACAAAGAGGAAGTCAAATATTGTGCATATTTAAACATATCCATGGAAGAGCGACACTGATTGGTTCATCAGTCATGACATAATTGGTAATCTGAACACCCATTGGTTGACTCAGTCATCACTGTCCCTGGCTCTGATTGGCTGGAGTAGAGGTGAGCGCCATGACTCACCATTTACACCAATACATTGGAGGGAGGGGGTATGCACAGTTGTGGCCAAAAATATTGGCACCCTTGCACTTTTTTCAAATAATAATAATACATTTATTTTATATAGTGCTTTTCCAGAAGCCCAAAGGCGCTTTGACACAGTACAAAAAACAAGTGCAAAAAGACAAAAATCAATAGGTAAATAATCAAAGCAAAAGGAAGGAGAAGGAGAAGAGATAGTCAGGGGTTAAATGCTGTGGGTTAAATGTTGAATGCAGTGTTGAACAGGTGGGTCTTGAGTGATGTTTTGAATGTGGTGAGTGAGGAGGAGTCTCTGATGGTGTGAGGTAGTGAGTTCCAGAGGGTGGGAGCAGCGATGGAGAAGGCCCTGTCCCCCCAGGATCTGAATTTGGTCCGCATGGGGGTGGGGGGGGTCAGGAGGTTGGTACCAGCAGAGCGGAGGTTGCGGGTGGGAGTGTGTCTGGAGAGGTCAGTCAGGTAGGATGGGGCCAGGTTATGGAGGGCTTTGTAGGTCAAGAGGATTTTGTACTGGATTCTCTGGGGGATGGGGAGCCAGTGAAGCTTGTAAAGGACGGGGGTGATGTGGTCACGGGTCCGGGAATGGGTGAGTAGACGGGCAGCGGTGTTCTGAATGTATTGGAGTTTATTGGTGATTATTGAGGGTGAACCATAGAGGAGGCTGTTGCAGTAGTCCAGACGGGAGGTGATGAAGGCGTGGATGAGGGTTTCTGCAGCCGTGGAGGAGAGGGATGGACGGAGACGGGCGATGTTTTTCCAATATACCCAAAGGACCAATAAGGACGAGGCTCATAAGGGCGATGTTTTTCAGGTGAAAGAAGGCTGTCTTTGTGATCTGTTTAGTGTATTTGTCGAAGGAGAGGGTTTGGTCAAAGATGATGCCAAGATTCCGGATGTGAGGGGAGGTGGATCCTGGGAAACCGTCGATGTTGAGGGCAAAGTTATGGGTGGATTTGGTGAGCGTTTTTGGGCCAATGATGATTATTTCAGATTTATCATAGTTAAGTTTGAGGAAGTTGATTTGAAGCCAGGATTTTATTTCAGTGATGCAGTTTGTCAGGATAGAGTGGGTGGCGGTGGAGATGGACTTGGTGGAGATGAAAAGCTGGATGTCATCGGCGAAGCAGTGGAATTGGAGACCATGACGGCGGATTAAGTGACCAAGGGGGGACAGGTACAGGATGAAGAGGAGGGAGCCAAGAACTGAACCTTGGGGGACACCTTGGGGGAGGGGAGCAGTGGGGGATTTGCAGTTATTGATGGAAATGAACTGGCGTCTGTCAGAGAGGTATGATTTGATCCAAGAGAGGGCAGTGCCGGTAATGTTAAAGGTGGTTTCAAGTCGGGTGAGGAGGATGGTGTGATTGATGGTGTCAAAGGCGGCGCTGAGGTCTAGGAGGATGAGAATGTTGAGGTTGCCAACGTCAGAGGAGAGGAGAAGGTCTTTGGTGATTTTGAGGAGAGCAGTTTCAGTACTGTGGTTGGAGCGGAATCCGGATTGGAATGTTTCATGCAGGTTATTGGCAGAGAGGTGATGTTTGAGTTGAGTGGCTACAGCGCGTTCCAAAACTTTTGACAGAAAGGGTAGGTTGGAGATGGGTCTGAAGTTGTTTAGGGTGTCAGGGTTGAGTCCAGGTTTTTTCAGAATGGGGGTAACAGCAGCAATTTTGAGGGATGGTGGGACGATGCCTGTAGACAGGGAGGAGTTTATTGTTGCAGTGATAAGTGGAGAGAGAGCAGGAAGGGAGGCCTTGACAAAGCTGGAGGGGATGGGGTCAAGAGTGCAGGTGGCAGTTTTCATTCCTATGAGGAGTACAGAGAGATCAGTAGGGGAGACTGGGGAGAATTGAGACAGGGGTTGGCAGGATAAGGGGGGGCAGGTGGTTTGAGGGGGAGCGGGTGCGGTAGTGGTTAAGCTGTTGTAGATGTTGTCAATTTTGCATTGGAAGAATGAAAGGAAGGAGATGCAGTTGTCTACTGTGAATGACTGTGTGGTGGTGTTCAGGGGGCTGAGGAGTTTGTTTATTGTAGAGAAGAGTGCTTTTGGGTTTCCAGAGCCAGATTGGATAATTTGAGAGTAGTAGGCGGAGCGGGCGCGGGAGAGCGCATCTTTGTAGTGCTGTAGGTGGTCCTTGTAGGCTTGGGAGTGAATTGTGAGACCTGTTTTATTGCGGAGTCTTTCAAGTTGGCGAGCACGAGTTTTCATCAGGCGGAGTTCAGGGGTAAACCAGGGAGCAGAATGGGTGAAAGAAACTGTTTTGGTTTTCATAGGCGCAAGCTGGTCAAGGCAGGAGGAGAGAGTGTGGTTGTAGTAGTCAGTGAGGTCAAAAGGGGTGTGGAGGTCAACGAAGGGAGAAGTAGACATTTTTTCAGAGAGGGTGGATGAGAATGAGGTAGGTGAAAGAGCTTTTAGCTTACGGAAGTTGATAGTGCGATAATGCCTTGGTGCTGGGGTGGGGATGTTGATGGTCATAGTGATGGCTAAGTGGTCAGAGAGGGTGAGGTCGGAACCAGAGAGATGATGCAAAATTAATCCAGTAGAGCAGACAAGGTCCAGAATGTGACCACGGTTATGGGTAGGAAAGTTGACATGTTGAGTGAGGTTAAAGCAGGTGAGTAAATCAGTGAAGTCAGTGGAGTCCATGTGGATATTGAAATCACCGAAGAGGAGGATTGAGGGGGAGAGGGAACAGAGCTGGGTCAGAAAGTAGGAGAAGTCAGACAGGAATGATGGGTGTGGTTTGGTAGGGCGGTAGACGACAGCCATGACTGATTGTGTGTGACCAGAGAGTTTAAAAGCCAGGTGTTCAAATGATGGAGCAGATGAGATGGAGATGAGGCTGGTGTTGATGTCCTGTCGGTGTATTACGGCAATTCCACCACCTCGGCCCTCCGAGCGTGGTTTATTGATGTATGAATATCCATTGGGTGTAGTGAGGTTGAGTGAGAAGTAGTCCAGTGGTTGTTGCCAGGTTTCAGTGAGACAGAGAAAGTCCAGTTTATTATCCAGAATGTAGTCGTTCAGGATGAGGCTTTTGTTGTTGAGGGACCGGGTATTGAACAGGGTGAGCTTGATGTTGCTTTGTACGGTGGGGATGAACTCAGGTGATTTAGCCAGGGTTTGCAGACAGGAGGTGCGATCGTGTGCGTTGCTGTGACCAGGTGCGCTGGGACGATGAGTCCCAGTCCAGAATAATGCACCATTTCTTCCAGAAAATTGTTGAAATAAAAAATATTTTGGTATCCACAAATGTATTTCTTTGGTTTGCAGTGGGAGAAAACAAAAAAGCTGAAAAAATTACTAAATCTTAGCTTATTCCACACAGAAATCCTAAAATGGCCCGGACAATATTATTGGCACCTTTAGGAAGTTGTTCGAAAGAACTAGATTTCAAGCAGGTGATTATCCTTTACTTTGGAATTGAACTCCTGTGGTGAGTTGCAGGTGCCTTTTATATAAAAAATCACTCATGAACCGAGTTTGAATGGAGAAAAGGAGTCATTCTGCTGTTTTGTCACGCTGTGCACCACAATGAGCATGGAGAAAATATAGAAAACCAGAGAATTGTCTGAGAAGGTCAGACACAAGATTGTAGCCAAGCATGGACAATGTCAAGCCTACAAGTCCATTTCCAGAGACCTTGATGTTCCTGTGTCCACCATACGCAATGTTATCAGGAAGTTTAAGGCCCATGGCACTGTAGCCAACCTCCCTGGACGTGGCCGCAAGAGAAAACTTCATCGAAGATTGCAGCTGAGGATTGTTTGAATGGTGGAGAAAGCACCTCAATCAATTGCCAAACAGATTCAAGCTGAGCTGACCTTCAGACAAGATACGACAGTTTCAACTCACACCATCCGTCGCCAACTCAATGAAAGGGGGTTCTATGGTAGGAGACCCAAGAGGACCCCACTGCTGAAAAAGCCCAACTCGAGTTTTCTAAAACACACCTGAACAAGCCAAATTCCTTCTGGGAGAATGTCTTGTGGACAGATGAGACCAAATTAGAGCTTTTTGGTAAAGCACATCATCTCCATGTTTACAGAAAACAGAATGAAGCCTTCAAAGAAAAGAACACCTTCCCTACAGTCAAACATGGAGGAGGTTCAGTGATGTTTTGGGGGTGCTGTGCTGCCTCTGGCACCGGGTACCTTGAATGTGTGCATGGCATCATGAAATCAGGAGATTATCAAGGCATTTTGGAGCGCAATGTTCAACCCAGTGTCTGAAAGCTGGGTCTCTGTCGAAGGTCATGGGTCTTGCAACAGGACAATGACCCCAAACACACTTCAAAAAGCACCCAGGAATGGTTCAAGACGAAACACTGGACTGTTCTGAAATGGCCAGCATTGAGTCCAGATCTAAATCCCATTGAACACCTGTGGGGAGATCTGAAAACAGCAGTTGGGAGAAGGACCCTTCAAATCTGGGAGAACTGGAGCAGTTTGCACAAGAAGAGTGGGACAAACTGCCGGTGGAGAGGTGGAGGAAGCTCATTCTTGGCTATCGGAAGTGCTTGACTGCAGTTATTTTGTCCAAAGTCTGTGCTACCAAATATTAAGTCTCGGGTGTCAATAATTTTGTCAATGCCATTTCTTTTTAGTTTCTGATTTAAAAGGAAATATTAAAGTTGTGAATCAAAAACAAAGGTTCTGTAATATTAACAGTGAAATAAATAATTGTGGAGACCAAATACTTTTGTCAATTTCAACATATTTTTGGGGAAAATTGTGAGTTATTTGAAAGAAAGTGCAAGGGTGCCAATATGTTTGGCCATGACTATGTATGTAGGTATATATACATATACGTATTGTTGGAATATATTGCTAAGGTTTTGAGATTGGCACATATTGATCATTAAGGGTTAACGGGTTGCCCCCCATAGTTTGTCCACAAGCTACACGTGGGCCACCTTAGAGTATTAGTTATGTCATAGTATGTGTAAGAATAGGCCATTTCCCCTAGTAATACCTGCGTTGTGTAAAGCCATGAGTTTAGGTCCTTTCATTTTGCGTCCACCCTCCAATCCCACCTCCATGGGCATAATTGATTCCACGCCCCATTTGGCTGATCCCTCAATTTGTTACGCTTTGGCTGCCCGCAGCATTTTGTAACGCTTTGGTTGCCAGCAGCATTCGCTGCCCTTTGTTCGCTCGCTAGTCGAGTAACACGAGGTAGGCCTGAGAAGAGGGAGGAGCGTGGGGTCAGGGTGGGGCGGCGTCGAGGAGCGCGTCAGAGGCGATGACGGTAAGGGCCACCAGCCAACCAGGGCTCTAAGGGCATGGCGTGATAGGGCGTGGGAAGGTGCGTCTCGTAAGTGCTAGAAGGTTCGCGAGGCATGCCGAGAAAAGCCTTTGCACAAAGCCCATAAGGAGGACTTGCTACCAGGAGGACCCGTTGGGAAAGGACTTATGAGAAGACTTGCCAGAGCACGAGAGAGAGCACGAGTGAATGGTGAACAGGACTCGACTGAAGCAGCACTCGCTTTGGGGGGCATTTACACGATATCTCAGTATTACATACGTGCCGAAGGAAAGGCAGCCAGACGCGCCGGTGGCGAATATCACCTATTCAGCCACGCGAGTGAACGCAGCAATAGCCGCCAGTGTTAACCGCCAAAGCCCAGACCCTACTGTTCGCCCCGTATTATCCCGTGTGTGCTGAACGACACGCGGAGAGCTCCTGCCCCTCCACTTACCATCTGCCTGGGACGAACCGGAGGCCGGAGGGAGCTGCACGAGAGCCATCCCTGGACGTGGTGAACGTCATCCTGCAGCTGCAAGCCCCGTGTGAGTGTGTCTGTGTGTGAGACGGGCCCGTTTGTCCTGGGGATTAAGTAAGACTGTTTTTAAGGCTGCACTGTGTCCTTGTTTTCTCGGAATCATTGTAAATAGTGTGAATAAAGTCTGTTCTTCCTTCCTTCCCAATTCGACCGCTTCTGTGATTTCTCCATTGGCTAAGCATGGTACGAACGAGATCGCTAGAACCGGGGTCACCATATAAACCACGAATTGCGTGTACGCACCGCTTGGCGTCTCAGCACGCGTGATTCGTGCGGGGCTTATTTCCTCGTTTCAGGGCAGCGCGAGTAATTAGGTAATAGTGATTCTAGTCCTACGACCCTATTTCGCGCTGTCCGAGAAGGACCTCAAAGGTCCCGGGTCCCGTCGGCCAGTCAAAGACAAGGGGACTAATCCCCCCTTGGTAAGGGGAGAAGGCCTCGCGAGATCTCAGACGGTGGGAGGGATTTTCGAAGCTCCACACGGTCTCCACGTTTTTCGAAGTTAAGTCTGTTCACAATTGTATTTTGTCGAAACTGTATTTATCTTTCAGTGTGTGAAGTTATTGTGTGCAACTTTGGTTGTTTCTCGGTGTTTATCTTTCATAAATTGATCGTCTGTTTGCCGTGTCGCGAGCAAGGCCTTTGCCGCGTCGCGAACGATTCGAAATCGAAGTTAAGTGATTGTTCCCATTTGTATTTTCGTTAAAACTGTATTTATTTATGGTGTTGTACGTATATTGTGTCCCGACGAAGATTTTTCGGTGCAAATCTTTCATACCTGTATTGAAAATCGTGTTAATTCGTGTCGTGTCTTGAGGCGTTGTACAGTGTGCACTGTACAACCTTGAGGCTTTGTTTTTCTCTCAGCGGTCCGTCGTTTGTGATCCAATAACTTTCGTTCTCTGTATTCCCAGTCTTTTCACCCATAGCCTACTTCCTTGTGTAAATCTCAACTCAAAAAAAAAAAAAAAAAAAAAAAAAAAATTCCTTCTCTGTTCTCATTCGTTTATTCATTCTTATTCGTTCGTTCGTTCTTCGACCACGTGTTTCTCCCCCATTTCCCCAGATAGTTTTCACTCATTAACCTTCAATGTTTACACTTTCCCCTCAAGTTATGTATTCCGTCATATTTTATAACACCTTTTTCTTCTTCTTTAAAAGGCTGCTTTCGACTTGCTCACCAAATCAATTCATCCCAAAAAAAATATCCATCTCCTATAGTGCCTTTTTTCTACATTCCCTAAACTCTCCTGCACTCCATCCTCCATCCAGCGTCCTTAAACGTATTTTTAACTCGAAGGTCACAAGAAACTCATTTTGCAATAAATGTTCGTTTCCCATAAATCGTACACTTTCAAAAATCCAATCTCACCCCTCCCCTCCAAATCTTCCCCATAACCCCTCCCCTCCAAATCTTCCCCATCACCCCTCCCCTCCAAATGTTCCCCATCACCCATCCCTTTCAAATCTCCCCCCTTGCCCCCTCCCTCCTAAACTACCCCCTCACCCCTCCCCGCCAAGACGCCCCCTCGCCCCTCCCCTCCTAGACTCCTGCCTCACCCCTCCCCTCCAAATCTCCCCCATATCCCATCCCTTTCAAATCCCTCCCCTTGTCCCTTCCCTCCCAAACTCTCCCCTCACCTCTCCCCTTCAAATCTCCCCACCCTCATTGCTTCTCAATTTCCCCCCTCTCACTCCCCCTCCTCAAAGCGTCCTCCCCGCTTCTTCCCCCTTCAAACTCTCACCTCCATCTCCCCCAACCTTCTGCCTCGCTCTTCCCCCTCCTCAAATAACACCTCATTGTGGCTCACCCAATCACCATCAAACCTATTGTCCGCCCCATCCTTCCCTTTCTCCGAGCTATTCTGAAATCTGACACACCTTCAACAGCTCTCCCTACCTCTTCCACCTCTTCCACATCTTACCCTACCCCTCCTCCCCCCTGTTCTGTATCTGATGCTCCCCCTTCCTCTTCATTAACGGTATGGACCTCAAACATCCGGGGCCTTCGTTCAAACTTAACTGATCTCTCCATACAGGTTGCTTCTGTCAAACCAGACGTGATCTGCTTAACAGAAACTTTCCTCCTTTATGATGTCTCTGATTCCATAGTATCTCTCCCGGGCTACTCCCTCCTCCGGTATGATAGACCTGAGCCTCGTCCTGGAGGCGGGGTTGCTATCTTTATCAAAAACTCTCTTCCTCACTCGCCCTGCACTGCACTCTCTCCACCTCACCCCCAGGAATACCTCTGGCTATGGCTTCCCCTTCGCTCCCACCTCTTGTTCATATGTGTGTTGTACCGTCCACCAAACAGTGATGACTCCATCTACATCTCGCTGTCTGATGATATGGACCAACTTCTATCTACTCATCCCAACTCTCTCTTCCTCATATGTGGTGATTTCAACTGTCATCATGCCAGTTGGCTGGGTGTGGGTACCTCTCTCACCAGCCATGGCTCCTCAGCAAAGGACTTCTGCGACTTACTGGGACTGACACAATCTGTCAATTTCCCGACCCGGATCTCAGTCAACGGAACATCTTCTCTTCTGGACTTGGTTATGACTAACTTCCCTGAAAATGTCTGCTGCTCTTCTTCTGCTCCGATCGGATCATCTGATCATGTCCTTGTTAAAGTGGACATCTCTCTGACCATCCTCAGGGAGCCTGCTCAGCGTCGACGAGTCTGGCATTTCACTCAGGCCAACTGGCACGGTCTTCAAGCAGCCATCAATCATCTGGACTGGTCTCCCATCTCGACCACCTCTGACGTCAACTCATCCTGGGAATTCTTCCAAAGTAAATTGCTCTCTCTCATGCACAGATTTATCCCATCTCGTCTTCAGTTGTCATACCCTTCCTCCCGTCCATGGTACACGGAATCTTGTGGTGAGGCTGTTGCCCAGAAACAACTTGCCTTCGTCTCCTGGAAAGCAAATCCAACGGAAGGAAATCTCATTTCCTTTCACAAAGCCCGAAACAAGTGTGTGTCCACCCTCAGGAGAGCCAGGAAACAATATCTCTCCGTTCTCAAGACCGAACTCTCTTATCTGTCTCCCTCTTCCAAATCCTGGTGGCGTCTGGTCAAATCCGTTTCTGGTGTTTGTTCCCCCTCCACCCCCTCCCTTACCTCAAACGGCTACACAGCTGACTCCGCACGTGAAAAAGCTGAATGCCTCAACTCTGTGTTTGCCTCTAAATCTTGTGTCCCAAACCCATCCCTCTCTGTACCCACCATACCCAGTCGTACCCTGCTGCTCCTGGACTCCGTGTCCTTTCCTCCTGACAAGGTGGAAAAGTTTCTGTCAACCCTCGACTCTGATTCTGCAACTGGACCCGACGGCATCAGCCCACGGGTCCTAAAATCCTGCTCTGCTGATCTATCTCACCCTCTCTCTGTTCTCTTCACCCTCTCTTTTGCTCAAGGTCAACTGCCATCTGCTTGGAAATCAGCCAACATCACCGCTTTGCACAAAAAAGGTGCAAAAACAGATCCTAGCAACTACAGACCAATCAGCCTTCTCCCAATTATCAGCAAAGTCATGGAATCCATCATTGCTTCGGATATGAAATCTTTCCTCTTCTCCAATGGCTTGATCTCTGATCATCAATTTGGTTTCAGACCAGGTCACTCTACTCTGGACATGCTGCTTCTGCTGTCTCAACAATGGATGGAGGTCCTCAATGCCAAACAGGAAATTAGAGCTGTCTCCCTCGACATATCACGTGCCTTCGACACGGTCTGGCACCCCGCTCTGCTCACCAAACTCTCCTCCTTTGGTATCCATGGAAATCTCCATGCATGGCTGGCGGACTTCCTCTCTAGTCGTCGTCAACGTGTGGCCCTGAATGGGTTTCTCTCATCTCCTCTTCCTGTTCAGGCTGGAGTTCCCCAAGGCAGTGTTCTGGGCCCCGTGCTTTTTCTGGTCTTCATCAATGATCTCTCTGACTCTCTCGAAAATCCTCTCTATCTCTTTGCTGATGACTCCACTCTCTGCCGCTCCATTCCTCTTCCCTCAGATCGGCAGTCTGCTGCCTCCTCACTCTCTGAAGACCTGGACAAAATCACAGACTGGTCAAACAAGTGGAACATGTCTTTCAATCCTGACAAATCTCACACTCTTACTATGTCTCTCCGAAAAGATCGACTGGACAACCCTCCCATCTACTTTCTCAACAATCCTCTCCAAGAAGTTCTGTCGCTCAAGATTTTGGGTCTCACTATCTGCCATGATCTTTCTTGGGAAAACCACATTTCCAAGCTGGACTCCAAAGCCAGTCGCCGACTGGGCATCCTCCGTCGTGCGAAGTCCTTCCTCGGCACACCTGAGCTCCTCACCACATACAAGGCTTTCATCCGCAGCTCAATGGAATACTGTTCTCCCCTATGGGCCGGTGCTCCTGCCTCACACCTAGCTCGGCTTCACGCTGTTGAAACCAAAGCTTTCAGAATTATTCGAATCTCCCGCGATGAAGCTATCTCTGAGGGCCTTTCACTCACTCACCGCAGGCAGGTAGGTGGTCTTTCTGTCTTCTACCGACTCCTCTCCGGCCTTGCACCCCCAGCTCTCTCTGTGCTCTGTCCCCCAAATATTCCTACAGGTCGCACAAGATCTGCCAGCAACCCTCTGATGGTTAAACTGCCGAAATCTCGGCTCTCTGCTCACCTTCACTCTTTCATTCCTCTTTTCTCCCGCCTCTGGAACAAACTCCCTCACTCCCTTCAATCCCACTCCTCCCTCCAGGTCTTTAAAACAGCTGTTCACCACCATCTCTTATCTTCCCCCATCCAAAACCTTGATCTTTTCTACCCCCGCTAATTCACCCCAGATCCACCTTGTTTGAAATTCCAACTTCTTTCCTGGAAGTCCTGGCAGTGTCCATATGTTTTATACCTCTCCCACCGCCCCCTTCCCATGCCCCCCCCCCCAAAGCCCTCGCCCTCTCTCAGATCTCTCGATGTCTCCATGTCTCTCGGTCCCTGCTCTCAAATGTTGTTTGTGTCCTTCCCCCTCTCTCCCCATCTTGTCTACCGCTCCCGATGTTATATGTTTTATGTGTCGGTTTGTCTTTCTGTGTGATTAATGTTCGCTCTTTCACGAGCCTCGATCTTGTATACAAAACAAAACAAAACAAAACAAAACAAAACAAAAAATAAAAAAAAAAAATAAAAAAAAAAAAAAAAAATAATAATAAATAAACTAATCCCCCTTCGTAAGGGGAGAAGGCTGGCGCAGAGATCCGCAACAATATATATATTCCAGATACTTACCTTGCCTTACCTATTCTTCTTACCTTGCCAGAGGAGAGGGTATTGCATTGGGGCTCACTAGTTACTTGGAAAAAAAAAAACCTGACATGTTGAAATGTGTCTGTCTGTCTGTCTGCACAGAACAGGAGTATGATTTTTCTCTGCAATTGTTGGTCCGATTGCCAAGAAATTTTCACCAGAGCAGCGGCCCCTCCTGTAGAATTTTTTATGATAGTTATGACGTCATATGTCATGTGGTACAGGTGCCATCTTGAGGGAAAAAAACTTTGCACCTCGATACTTCCAAAACCGCTGCATGGAAAAAAATTGAAACATGGCTCATTGTCAAGCACTCCCATGGCGAACAACATATATTCATGATGATGTCATCGGTGCCTTCATTATGACGTCATAATGACACAAGTATCAAGCTTGATACGAGGAGTTTGAAATTTCTTGAGCATGGCCTGCACAAAAATTGCATGGGAGAATAAATTGTTGACGTCATCAGTCACGTGGGTGGGTAGCTATTGTGGAAGTGTAAATTTTATCGAGTGATTTATATGAGCCACAACCTGTCAAACGCGTGTGTTTATAACCTGCTCACCTCTTGTGCAATTTTTTTTGTGACTTCCATACAGAAGTTGAGATTTTCTCAAGTAGGTGAATTATCTCTGGCACCCTGATCAAAATTGTTTGCTCGAGTTCGTAAACTCTTAAGAGGCAACGTTAGACCACATCTTGTCATAATTCTGTGGAGAACCACAGAATGGTAAAATCATTTTTTATGTCATGTTGGATCGGGTCTTCCCAGATCATAAATGATTCTGTGCAATATCGAATAATGATTCAGAAAATCATTATTGCGTTGTTTTAATACACTCAAATATAGAAATAAAATGTTTTTATCGAGTGATTTTTTAGGGATTAGTGATTAGTGATTCAATCTAAGTTCTACAAGCAAATTGTAGAAAAATGAGGCTTTCTTGGTAAACAAGCATTCTGAGTATTGCGCTGCAATACATGTCCCCTACCGGCAGTCTGTCGTCCGGAAAACTGTTGGGGGCACACTGAACAGATGGATCTCCAAAAATATGCAAATTTATGCACGGTTCATGCTGGTTTTCAAACTTGATCTGAGTTATGCTGAGACACGTGTGTACAAAATTTTGTGGAAATCAGCCACTATTTCTAAAAAAACTAATCCCCCCTTGGTGGTCCACCGTCCCGGGCAATAATAAGAGAAATAAATGAACAATGAGAAAATAAATACGAACACAGCAAAACACAGGAAACGAAAACACCGGCAAAGGAGAACAGAACTGGGTCACTCGAGCCTGTACTTCCGGATCCACAGCACCAAACAAACATGGAGAAACACTCAAACACCTGTAGGAGCTGTGCTCCAACATAAATCGGAAGAATGGACGCGACAAAAAGCTGGAATTCGTCCGAGTTTCTTTATTGTGTCAAATCAACTCGGGTACTCTGAAAAGCCCGTTTATTGGGCAGCAATATATATACACATTATCCCGGAGCGTTTGCCCGGGACAGGCGAGAGGGGGCGTGCCCGGGCGTCCTGGACGAGGCCTGGCAAGTCGAGAGCGGGCATGCCCGGGTGTCCTGGGCGAGCCCGGCATGGTGATCGCTCCGCGTCCTCGGTAGGTGCAAGGCGATTGTGTATACCCAGCGGTAGCCGCTACACACGTCCCCCCAGAATCGACTTGCACCGGCAGGGTCAATTTAAGGGGGGTCCTGATGACCCGGCCGAAGCGACCCCTGGCGGGTCGTGGGGGGGAGGGGGTGGTCCGGTGTGGTGGTGGGCGGTCGAGTGGGGGGCACCGTGGACGGGGGGCGGCCTCGCCGCGGCGGAAGGGCCAACCGTGGCGGTTGGTCGATGTCCACGTGCGCCGGCTTGAGGCGGTCCACCGCAATCCGGTCCGACCTGCCGCCGATGTCGATGACGAACGACTTGTCGTCCCGTCACAGGACCCGGAAGGGCCCGTCGTACGGCGGCCGTACGAGCCCCCGATGTGCGTCATGACGCACAAAAACGTACTCCGCTGTGCGAAGCGCTGGGGGGACGTAGGACGGGGTCACCGTGGTGGGACGTTGGCACGGGGGCAAACCGTCGGGCGGTCTCCTGGAGGTCCGAGCGCTGGTGAGCTGCGGACCAGGGACTGGTAGCGTCGGGCACGAATTCGCCCGGGACGCGTAGCGCCTGGCCGTAGACAAGCTCGGCGGTGGACGCCCGGAGATCCTCCTTGGGGGCCGTGCGTAGGCCCAAAAGACCCACGGCAGCCGGTCGGCCCAACCGCCGTCCTGAAGGCCGGCCATGAGCGCGGCCTTCATGGAGCGGTGGAATCGCTCGAACAACCCGTTGGCTTGGGGGTGGTAGGCCGTAGTACGGTGGAGCTTGACCCCCAGGTTGCGGGCGACCGCGCCCCACAGCTCGGAGGTGAACTGCGGTCCGCGGTCCGACGAGATGTCCGCCGGTGCGCCGAAGCGCGCGACCAAGGTGGCGATGAAAGCCTGCGCCACGTCGGCGGTGGTGGTGGAGACGAGGGGAACGGCCTCCGGCCACCTGGTGGTCCTGTCCACCATGGTGAGCAGGTGTGTGAAACCCCGTGATGGGGGAGGGGGCCCACCAGGTCCACGTTGACGTGGTCGAAACGTCGTTCGGGCACGGTGAAACGTGCCAGCGGGGCCTGGGTGTGTCGGTGGACCTTGGCCTGTTGGCAGGCTGTGCAGGTGCTGGTCCAATCGCGGACGTCCCGCCGAAGGCCGTGCCAGACGAATCACGCCGACACCAGCTTCTGGGAAGCTTTCCGGCCCGGGTGGGAAAGGCCGTGGAGGGAGGCGAAGATGCGGCGTTGCCAGGTAACGGGCACGATGGGGCGAGGCTGGCCTTGGGAGACGTCGCAGAGCAGGACAGTGTCTGCGAAGGGGATGTCGGCCAGGCGGAGGCCCGTGTCCGCCGCCCGGAGGGCTTGCACCGTGGTGTCGGTGGTTTGGTCCGCCGCCATAAGCACGAAGTCCACGCCGAGGTGGACCGCTTTCGCGCTGGCCCGAGAAAGACAGTCGGCCACGGCGTTTTCTTTGCCGGCGACGTGCCGGATGTCCGTGGTAAACTCCGACATGGCGGAGAGGTGGCGCTGTTGGCGGGCCGACCACGGCTCCGTGACCTTGGCCATTGCGTAAACCAACGGCTTGTGGTCGACGAATGCCATGAAGGGTCGGCCCTCCAGGAGGTGGCGGAAATGGTGAACGGCCAGGTGTAGACCGAGGAGCTCACGGTCAAACGTGCTATATTTGAGCTCGTTCGGCCGGAGTTGCCGGCTGAAAAAAACGAGTGGCTGCCAAACCCCGTTCACCCATTGCTCATGTACGGCGCCCACCGCGTAGTCGGAGGCATCCGTGGTGAGGGCGATGGGAGCGTTGAGCACCGGGTGAGCGAGCAGTGTTGCGTTGGCGAGGGCCTGCTTTGAGCTTTTAAAGGCCACGTCCATTGCTGCGGACCAGACGACGTCGTGCTTGGCCGGCTTGCCCCGGAGGGCTTCGTAGAGGGGCCGCATGAGTTGAGCAGCGCGGGGCACGAAGCGGTGATAGAAAATCACCATTCCCAGGAATTCCTGCAGGGCCTTTATGGAGCGGGGACGCGGAAACGTGGTGATGGCCTCGACCTTGGTTGGCAGTGGCACGGCCCCGTTCTTGGTGATGTGGTGGCCCAAAAAATCAACGGCCGTCGTGCCGAAGTGGCATTTGGCCGGGTTGACGATGAGGCCGTGCTCGCTGAGACGCCCGAACAGTGTTCTGAGGTGGAGGAGGTGCTCGGCCCGGGACGTGCTGGCTACGAGGATGTCGTCCAGGTAAACGAAGAGGAATGGCAGGTCACGCAGCACGCCGTCCATCAAGCGCTGGAACGCCTGAGCCGCGTTCTTGAGGCCAAACGGCATTCGCAGGAATTCGAATAAGCCGAACGGCGTGATGACGGCCGTTTTTGGGACGTCGGCCGCCCTGACAGGTACCTGGTGTTATCCCCGTATTAAATCGATCTTTGAAAAAATGACCCGTCCTGCCAAACGGGCGGAGAAGTCTTGGATGTGCGGGAACACCCTTGGGCAACACCCTCCCCCGTCCCTTGGGCAACACCCTCCCCCGTCCCTTGGGCAACACCCTCCCCCGTCCCTTGGGCAACACCCTCCCCCGCCCCTTGGGAAACATCCTCCCCCGCCCCTTGGGAAACACCCTCCCCCGCCCCTTGGGAAACACCCCTCCCCCGCCCCTTGGGAAACACCCCTCCCCCACCCCTTGGGAAACGCCCCTCCCCCGCCCCTTGGGCAAACCCCTCCCCCGCCCCTTGGGCAAACCCCTCCCCCACCCCTTGGGCGACCCCCTCCCCCGCCCCTTGGGCGACCCCCTCCCCCGCCCCTTGGGCGACACCCTCCCCCGCCCCTTGGGCGACACCCTCCCCCGCCCCTTGGGCGACCCCCTCCCCCGGCCCTTGGGCGACCCCCTCCCCCGGCCCTTGGGCGACCCCCTCCCCCGCCCCTTGGGCGACCCCCTCCCCCGCCCCTTGGGCGACCCCCTCCCCCGCCCCTTGGGCGACACCCTCCCCCGCCCCTTGGGCGACACCCTCCCCCGCCCCTTGGGCGACACCCTCCCCCGCCCCTTGGGCGACACCCTCCCCCGTCCCTTGGGCGACACCCTCCCCCGTCCCTTGGGCGACACCCTCCCCCATCCCTTGGGCGACACCCTCCCCCGTCCCTTGGGCGACACCCTCCCCCGTCCCTTGGGCGACACCCTCCCCCGTCCCTTGGGCGACACCCTCCCCCGTCCCTTGGGCGACACCCTCCCCCGTCCCTTGGGCGACACCCTCCCCCGTCCCTTGGGCGACACCCTCCCCCGTCCCTTGGGCGACACCCTCCCCCGTCCCTTGGGCGACACCCTCCCCCGTCCCTTGGGCGACACCCTCCCCCGTCCCTTGGGCGACACCCTCCCCCGTCCCTTGGGCGACACCCCCCTGGTCCCTGGAGGCACACCGTCCCCTTTCCTTGTCCCTGGGGGCACACCGTCCCCTGTCCCTGGGGCAACACCCCACTCCCACCCACAGCAGCACGCATCTTGCTCGCGTAACTCTGCGGGCAGGAGCGGAAAGTGTGCCCCGGCGAACCACAGAGGTTGCACCGCACCACTTGGGTGCAGCGCTCCCTCAAATGTCCCAACTCGCCACACTGAGTGCAGATGTTCACTGTACACCCAGTAATCAAATGGCCAAGTTGACCGCATCGGCGGCATAATTTCGGCTGTCCTGCGTAAAAGACTTGGCCTCGGTCCCTCCCAACCATAATCCCATTAGGGATGTGGGTGACCGTACCGTCCTCCCTCGTCCGCAGCTTTACCCGGAACTGCCGAGTCCCGGTCCAAATACCGAGGCTGTCCCGGACGAGCCGTACTTGGCCTCGGATGTCGGCGTATCGACTGAGCCAAACCTTGACATCATAGTCACTCACGCCTTCGTTGTACAGGTGGACGGTCACGACTCTCTCCTGGGTTTCTGAGAGAGCCTCGACCGCCCAGTCTGCCAGTTTCCCAGCAGACCGAGCGGTCGCCCACCGGCGCCAGAACTCGGCAAGTCCCTGCCCTGTTTGGAAGGACACGTCGAAGCCACGGGCGAGGGAGATCAGGCAGAAAAAGTCAACAGCCTTGAACCCCAGCACACTCAACAATACATCTTTACCGAATTTATCTCTAGCCGGCACACTGCAATCATTAATCCACCGAAACCGGATACAATTATGGCGCCTGCTCGACATCCCGGGGTTCTAGGAAGGGCGGAGGAGAACACTCGGGGTGGGGGGGGGGGGAGGGAGGGAGGGAGGGACGGGGAGCACAAGGCTCCCCCCTGTCTGGTGGGCAACGCCCCCAAAACAGGAGGAAGGATGGGGGAAAGCAGGAAGGGAAGAGACGAACGAAAATGCAGGACAAACAAGCAATAATAAGAGAAATAAATGAATAATGAGAAAATAAATACGAACACAGCAAAACACAGGAAACGAAAACACCGGCAAAGGAGAACAGAACTGGGTCACTCGAGCCTGTACTTCCGGATCCACAGCACCAAACAAACATGGAGAAACACTCAAACACCTGTAGGAGCTGTGCTCCAACGTAAATCGGAAGAATGGACGTGACAAAAAGCTGGAATTCGTCCGAGTTTCTTTATTGTGTCAAATCAACTCGGGTACTCTGAAAAGCCCGTTTATTGGGCAGCAATATATATACACATTATCCCGGAGCGTTTGCCAGGGACAGGCGAGAGGGGGCGTGCCCGGGCGTCCTGGACGAGGCCTGGCAAGTCGAGAGCGGGCATGCCCGGGTGTCCTGGGCGAGCCCGGCATGGTGATCGCTCCGCGTCCTCGGTAGGTGCAAGGCGATTGTATATACCCAGCGGTAGCCGCTACACACGTCCCCCCAGAATCGACTTGCACCGGCAGGGTCAATTTAAGGGGGGTCCTGATGACCCGGCCGAAGCGACCCCTGGCGGGTCATGGGGGGGAGGGGGTGGTCCGGTGTGGTGGTGGGCGGTCGAGTGGGGGGCACCGTGGACGGGGGGCGGCCTCGCCGCGGCGGAAGGGCCAACCGTGGCGGTTGGTCGATGTCCACGTGCGCCGGCTTGAGGCGGTCCACCGCAATACGGTCCGACCTGCCGCCGATGTCGATGACGAACGACTTGTCCCGTCACAGGACCCGGAAGGGCCCGTCGTACGGCGGCCGTACGAGCCCCCGATGTGCGTCATGACGCACAAAAACGTACTCCGCTGTGCGAAGCGCTGGTGGGACGTAGGACTGGGGGTCACCGTGGTGGGACGTTGGCACGGGGACAAACCGTCAGGCGGTCTCCTGGAGGTCCGAGCGCTGGTGAGCTGCGGACCAGGGACTGGTAGCGTCGGGCACAAATTCGCCCGGGACGCGTAGCGCCTGGCCATAGACAAGCTCGGCGGTGGACGCCCGGAGGTCCTCCTTGGGGGCCGTGCGGAGGCCCAAAAGACCCACGGCAGCTGGTCGGCCCAACCGCCGTCCTGAAGGCCGGCCATGAGCGCGGCCTTCATGGAGCGGTGGAATCGCTCGCACAACCCGTTGGCTTGGGGGCGGTAGGCCGTAGTACGGTGGAGCTTGACCCCCAGGTTGCAGGCGACCGCGCCCCACAGCTCGAAGGTGAACTGCGGTCCGCGGTCCGACGAGATGTGCGCCGAAGCGGGCGACCCAGGTGGCGATGAAAGCCTGCGCCACGTCGGCGGTGGTGGTGGAGACGAGGGGAACGGCCTCCGGCCACGTGGTGGTCCTGTCCACCATGGTGAGCAGGTGTGTGAAACCCCGTGATGGGGGAGGGGGCCCACCAGGTCCACGTTGACGTGGTCGAAACGTCGTTCGGGCACGGTGAAACGTGCCAGCGGGGCCTGGGTGTGTCGGTGGACTTTGGCCTGTTGGCAGGCTGTGCAGGTGCTGGTCCAATCGCGGACGTCCCGCTGAAGGCCGTGCCAGACGAATCACGCCGACACCAGCTTCTGGGAAGCTTTCCGGCCCGGGTGGGAAAGGCCGTGGAGGGAGGCGAAGATGCGGCGTTGCCAGGTAACGGGCACGATGGGGCGAGGCTGGCCTTGGGAGACGTCGCAGAGCAGGACAGTGTCCGCGAAGGGGATGTCGGCCAGGCGGAGGCCCGTGTCCGCCGCCCGGAGGGCTTGCACCGTGGTGTCGGTGGTTTGGTCCGCCGCCATAAGCGCGAAGTCCATGCCGAGGTGGACCGCGTTCGCGCTGGCCCGAGAAAGACAGTCGGCCACGGCGTTGTCTTTGCCGGCGACGTGCCGGATGTCCGTGGTAAACTCCGACATGGCGGAGAGGTGGCGCTGTTGGCGGGCTGACCACGGCTCCGTGACCTTGGCCATTGCGTAAACCAACGGCTTGTGGTCGACGAATGCCATGAAGGGTCGGCCCTCCAGGAGGTGGCGGAAATGGCGAACGGCCAGGTGTAGACCGAGGAGCTCACGGTCAAACGTGCTATATTTGAGCTCGTTCGGCCGGAGTTGCCGGCTGAAAAAAACGAGTGGCTGCCAAACCCCGTTCACCCATTGCTCATGTACGGCGCCCACCGCGTAGTCGGAGGCATCCGTGGTGAGGGCGATGGGAGCGTTGAGCACCGGGTGAGCGAGCAGTGTTGCGTTGGCGAGGGCCTGCTTTGAGCTTTTAAAGGCCGCGTCCATTGCTGCGGACCAGACGACGTCGTGCTTGGCCGGCTTGCCCCGGAGGGCTTCGTAGAGGGGCCGCATGAGTTGAGCAGCGCGGGGCACGAAGCGGTGATAGAAATTCACCATTCCCAGGAATTCCTGCAGGGCCTTTATGGAGCGGGGATGCGGAAACGTGGTGATGGCCTCGACCTTGGTTGGCAGCGGCACGGCCCCGTTCTTGGTGATGTGGTGGCCCAAAAAATCAACGGCCGTCGTGCCGAAGTGGCATTTGGCCGGGTTGACGATGAGGCCGTGCTCGCTGAGACGCCCGAACAGTGTTCGGAGGTGGAGGAGGTGCTCGGCCCGGGACGTGCTGGCGACGAGGATGTCGTCCAGGTAAAGGAAGAGGAATGGCAGGTCACGCAGCATGCCGTCCATCAAGCGCTGGAACGCCTGAGCCGCGTTCTTGAGGCCAAACGGCATTCGCAGGAATTCGAATAAGCCGAACGGCATGATGACGGCCGTTTTTGGGACGTCGGCCGCCCCTGACAGGTACCTGGTGATATCCCCGTATTAAATCGATCTTTGAAAAAATGACCCGTCCTGCCAAACGGGCGGAGAAGTCTTGGATGTGCGGGATCGGATACCTGTCGGGGGTGGTAGCGTCGTTAAGGTGGCGGTAGTCGCCACATGGGCGCCAGCCGCCCCCTGGTTTTGGGACGATGTGTAGTGGCGAAGCCCACGCGCTATCGGAGCGCCGCACCGATGCCGAGGTGTTCCAAAGCGTCGAACTCTGCTTTGGCCACGGCGAGCTTGGCTGGGTCGAGGCGGCGGGCTCTGGCGTAGACCGGCGGGCCCGTGGTTGGTATGTGGTGCTCGATCCAATGTCGTACTGCGACGGCCGAAAACGTCGGCCGCGTGAGGGCCGGGAACTCCGTGAGCAGGCGAGCAAACTCGTTCGCCGCCGGGAGGGCGCATGCCAGCTCGGTCGGAGCGGAGCTGCTCAATGTGCATGCCAGGGAGCTGAAGGTCTCGGCGTTGATGAGGCGACGCCGTTGGACATCCACCAGCAGTCCGTGTGCGCAGAGGAAGTCGGTGCCTAGCAGAGCCATGGGCACGCTTGCGGTTACAAAAGTACAATTAAAGCGTTGGCCGCCGAAGCAGAGGGTGACGTTGCGCGGGCCGAAGGTGCGGATGGCCGATCCGTTGGCCGCAACCAAGGAGGGGCCGCAAACCGCGGACTGCCTGTCCTGATCGGAGGCGGGTATGATGCTCAGTTCGGCGCCGGTGTCACACAGGAAGCGCTGTCCGGACGCTTTGTCCCTGATGAAAAAGTAAGTTGCCGTGTGGCCGGCGCTCATGGCTGGTAATGAACGCCGGCCCGGCCGTTTCCCGGCTTGCTGAAGGTGCACGGGGGTTGGCATGTCCGGGCCTTCTGTCCAAACCTGGCATGATAATAACCACGCCTGGTCAGGTGGAGGCCCCGGTCGTCGTGCTGGAGGTGGTCGGCGCGGCGTAGCGGCCCGCCAATTGCGTCGGCAGTTCGGTCGTCGACCGTGCCGGGTGCTCGGGCGCCATGGGCGTTGCTTCGGACGGCGGTGGGCTCCAGGTCGCTGCTCCAATGCGTTGGCCGGCCCGCGGAGATCTTGTCGGCTTCCCTGGCGAGGGCGCGGGGATCCATGATCGTCGTGCTTGCCAGGGCGAGGCGTACCTGGCTGGGCAGCTGACGGAGGAAAAGCTCCCAGAACAGGAATGCCGGAGAGTGCTCGCCGAGCAGCGAAAGCATGTAGTCCATTCGCTCGGACGGGCGCGTGTCGCTGAGCTCGGGCAGGTCGAGCAGGCGCCGTGCACGTTCCACCGATGAGAGGGCGAAAGCATCAAGGAGGAGCTTTTTAATCGCGTCGTATTTGTCAGTGGCTGGCAGGCTCTCGAGGAGGCTCAGGGCGCGGACCGCGGTGGCGGAGCCGAGTGCTGCTACCACATGGTGGAAGCGGGTGTCGTCGGCCGTGATGCCTCGCAGGGTGAACAGGGTGTCCGCCTGGGCGAACCAAACCGCCGCGTGAGCCTCCCAGAAGGTAGGCAGTTTGAGGGTAACTGCCGTGTCCATGTCGGGTCACCAATGTAGGAGCTGTGCTCCAACGTAAATCGGAAGAATGGACGCGACAAAAAGCTGGAATTCGTCCGAGTTTCTTTATTGTGTCAAATCAACTCGGGTACTCTGAAAAGCCCGTTTATCGGGCAGCAATATATATACACATTATCCCGGAGCGTTTGCCCGGGAAAGGCGAGAGGGGGCGTGCCCGGGCGTCCCGGACGAGGCCTGGCAAGTCGAGAGCGGGCATGCCCGGGCACGCCCGGGCGTCCCGGACGAGGCCTGGCAAGTCGAGAGCGGGCATGCCCGGGTGTCCTGGGTGAGCCCGGCATGGTGATCGCTCCACGTCCTCGGTAGGTGCAAGGCGATTGTGTATACCCAGCGGTAGCCGCTACACACCCACCTTTATACCCTTCACCACTCACAAACAAAACACACCAGATCATTCAAACACACACATACACACCCATACACACCCAAACACACACATACACACAACACCAACCAACCACCTACCCTTACAACATACACCACTCAACATACAAAAACGCACACACCCAGCCATAAATACACATCCAATGCGAACCAACAATGGGTGAAATGCGCACATATATATCTATATATATTTATATATATATATATATATATATGTATATGTTTATATATATGTATATATATATGTATATGTTTATATATATGTATATATATATATATTGTATATATATATATATATATATATATATACTGTTTCTATATATATATATATATATATATATATATATATATATATATATATATATATATATATATATATATATATATATATATATACTGTATACATATATATATATATATATATATACTGTATACATATATATATATATATATATATACTGTATACATACATACATATATATATATATATATATATATATATATATATATATATATATATATATATATATATATTGTCGCGATCCCGTCTGTGGAATGTATCCCAGCACGGAATACGGACGTGAATGTCCGGGCTTCAAGTAATCCACGGAGTGAACCAAAAGAGACGCAATAAACACAATTGTGTTTTAATCGGCCTTCTAGGGGTAAGGCACGATTATTTATTGGCTCGATCACAAAAACCATGAAAGGTAACAAAATGGAATATGCTGCACAAGCCTGCAGGAACTGTCGGCAACAGACGCTCCAACAGGGCGCAGGTAAGATCACTCGCGGCTCCAATCGACGGGCTCCGGGACTCGGAGGATACCAGGATGGAATACCGCACAAGGCCGCCAGGAACGGTCGGCCAGTAGCTCCAACACGAAGCAGGGAATATCACTCACAGTTCCAATCTACGAGATCCGGGAATCACTCGTTCTCTTCCGGCGTTACTCACTCGTAAAATACAGAACTATAAACGATCAGCACAACTCGGCTGTCGTGAGGCTTACGGAAAATCCCTTTTTCTATTTTCCACTCGACGCCTTCGAGTCGCGTCCGTCGCATAAGATGGCGGCCGCGCTCTCTGACCCTCCACCAATCACGTGCCGAATCGCCTCCCAATCGCGGGAGGCTCCAAGGAGGTTACGTCACGTTGTGGGCGGGGCACTCATTTGGGTGAGAACAAAGGTGGTTTCACCGGGGGTTTCTCACAATATATATATATATATATATATATATATATATATCTATATATATATATATATATATATATATATATATATATATATATACACAGTGAAACCTTGACTTTCGAGTTTAATTCGTTCTGTGACCGAGCTTGTAACTCGATTTGCTCGTTTCTCAAATTAAATTTCCCCATTAAAATGCATTGAAATGCTATTAATCCGTTCCAGCCCCCAAAAAACCACACCAATTTTTTTTGTTACGTGTTTTGAAATAAGAAAAATGTACTTTATAAATAACAAATAATGTATAAACAAGCACGACCTCGTATATACTGTATGTAATAAGCGGCGTTACGCGCGCTGCTTGTAAACAAGGAGGAAGCAGACAACGCGGTAATTTGTAAGTCTTTATTCAAGAGCTCACTGTAACACTGGCGCGCTCCAGGCTGCGCGCCCGGTGTATATCCTGAGGCCACGCCTACCCCTCGGCGTGGCCCCCGCCCACTTGGTGCGCGGAATGATGTCACCACGCCAGTGAGCTTCCGTGTCCGCCACAATGTAAAAAAATAAACTGGTTTTATTAAGTGTATTTACCTTGAAGATCAGACGAAGATGCTGGCGGAGGTGGAGGAGATGACTTTTGCCTTTTTCGCCACACTTTCCTCGCTTTCACTTGCAGGGCGTTTCAATAAAAACCTGTCCAACGAGGTTTGTTTCTTCCTCCCTTTCAAAATGTTACGATCGTACTGCTACGATCGTACTTCCTCGCCAAGTCGACAACACGCACACCTCGCTCATGTTTTTCGACGATTGCGTGTTTTATATCCAAGCACATCATCCTCTTCTTCTTCTCAGTACTGCCCTTGGCACTCAATTTCGTAGGACCCATGGTTAAAACTAAGAAATTTTCCAAAATAACCAAAATGCGAAAACAAAACAGCAGCGATATACGGCAGAAATGCTTGCACGGCAAGATAACCACGTGACCGGAACCCACCTGGTGGTGGGTGGCGTCAGCTCCAAAATAACCAAAATGCGAAAACAAAACAGCAGCGATATACGGCAGAGATGCTTGCACGGCAAGATAACCACGTGACCGGAACCCACCTGGTGGTGGGTGGCGTCAGCTCCAAAATAACCAAAATGCGAAAACAAAACAGCAGCGATATACGGCAGAGATGCTTGCACGGCAAGATAACCACGTGACCGGAACCCACCTGGTGGCGGGTGGCGTAAGCTCGTAACTCAGATCTCGGCTCGCATCTCAAAGCAATAAACCGCCCGAGCGACGGCTCGTATCTCGGAAAACTCGTAAGTTGGTGCACTCGTAAGTCAAGGTTTCACTGTGTGTATATATATATATATATATATATATATATACATATATATATATATATATATATATATATATATATATACATATATATATATATATATATATATATATATATATATATATATATATATATATATATATATATATATATATATATATATATATATATATGTGTGTGTATTGTTACGGAACCCAACGTCGGCCTATGGTTCCCCTTCGAGGGGGGGTTAAGCCCCTCGTCTGTCACTGACCGACGTGGTCCCTGAAGCTGCACCGCGGCCTCCGAAAAGACCGGTGAGCAGCCTCGTTCGCGACCGCGGATAAGATGTTACTGGATTGCCGAGCGGATGGCAGCCGTGGCCTGAACTGTTAACAATGACTAGACCGGATTCTGAACGTTGGCCAAATCGTGCCACAGATATTCAATTGGGAAAAGACAAAGATGACGGATGTGAAGAAGAAGAAGACAAAAAGGGTTTGAAATACGAATATGATTTATTTGCTATTTACAGGACCAAAAGAAACCAAGGAAGAAGGAAAGATAATAAAATAAAGGCAGAAAGAGGGACGGACCAGAAGGACACAGTAAAAATTCTAGCTTATCTTTTACAGTCTTAATTAATACCCAGGACAAGACACACGAAACGGACTACGAGCAAACTCACACGAATGGGGGAATGAAGGCAGGAACGGATCGCTGGAGGTGGATGGCTTTGCGGGAGAGGAAGGTTCAGCGGGGATCGGTCGGGCTGGAAGCGGACAGCCGCCGTCAATATTCGAGCTGCGATCGCCAAAAACCGCCGCGGTTCCAAACTGCGCGGCGAAGCTCCTCCGGTGCACCGGGCGCTCTCCAAAGCTGCTCCGGTCTCTCTCACGTTCCTCTGGTGGAACTCTTAGAACGCAATGGTTCGCTCTCCATGCTGCCGTGGGGACGTCAGGTGCTTTCTCAGGACTCCTTTCTTAAACGCAACCTCTATCAAAGGCTTCCGCGCGCGCTTATATAAGGCCGCGGGCGATCAAGCCACCGGCCTCCAGGACACGCCCATCGGTGAGCTCGCCTCGGCCCTGATTGGTCGGCACGGGCCCTCTGGCTCCACCCTTGATGATGATGGGCGGCACGCCCAGGATTCGGCGGCTCCTCCCCCTTCGTCTCCAAGCCTACCTCGTGGCTAATGGAGTCGCGGTGAAAACCGCCCAGCAGCTGCGGTGAATGCAGTTGGCAGGAAAGGCTTTAGGAATGGGGCTTTGGGAATGAAAATGAATGGGGATCTACCTTATTTCACTTGGTGCAATGGAGAATGTCAACTAGTGGGAACAGAGCCTTAACCTACACAGAATAAGGAAATAACTGTCAACAAGGAGGAAATCTATGATTGGCTAAACGTGATTGTATATGACCTAACTACGGGACGCCCTTTGACCTTTATACACAACAACTGGAGGAAGGAGGGTCCACAATAAATAAATAAATAAAAAATCCTCATATGCACAACACTGCACCCTCCTCCTCTTAGGCACGTCCTGGGCCTCTTACCTTTACTTTTAGTGTGGCACGTAGGTGTAGTTCCCTCTACATTTAACCTGACCGTGAGTGTGACAGTTTTAAAACATAAATAAATATGTCCCGCTGCTCCATTGCACCCTGCCTAACAGATTCACGCCCACAACTAACCGAATTGCGGAATTGTCTTCAAACTATACATTTACGGTGGGGGCGCATTATTTACAATGACTACTGGTATTTACAAAACTAACCCAGGACCTGTGATTGTTCTTTTGGGGGAGGGGAGACAGTCTGCCCTGCATCGATGCACCAGAAAGCACTCACAACGCACCAAAACACCCTCAAGCACCAATCGGTGCACAGTCATTGCAGTTGAATAAAAAATAAAAACAACAAACCCTGGTGCTGGTCTTGCTCTTCGGCTCCCTCTGCTGGCTAATGCTCTCTTCCAGTTGTTGTCTTCTTCTTTGCTGGCGGCCTATTTGGACATAAAATAAAATGCACCAACCGTGTCCGTTTTTATTTATTTATGGCCCACAGGGCCGACTAGTGTGGTTCACCTGTGGGGCATAGGTGCCCTGTGACCAAGGTCCGCCAGCAAGATCTCGGGCCTTCATGGCCGGTTCCGGGAGAGGGGCCATGCCCCAACCCATGGGGTCCATAAGTGGTGCTCAGCCACAGACATGTGGTCCATAAGATGGTGCATCGATGCAGACAGCTGGTTCCGGGAGTTTTGGGCGCACAATGGCGGACTCACGCACGCTCCCCTCGGCGCCCAGTGGCGCACAGTCCTCCTGTGGGAGACAAGGGGGGGGGGGGGGGAAAGACAGGTGAGCGAGGGGTAAGGTCACAAGGGTACACATCAACAAAGGCAATGCAAGGCGAGGTGCGTATGGAGACGGAGCAGAGAAAAGCCCGTCCCTACCGTACGTCACCCCCCCCTGTTACCTACTCTATCCTTGCCCTTACCCCATATGTACAACAATCTACACATTACAAATTCGTCACTACTGTCACGTCTCCCCCATATTTCCCCGATACCAAAGTCGTCACCACAATCCCTCTAACCAAATTTGCCATCACCAATTCATCATCAATCCTCATAAGGAGGGAGAGATGGAACATCAAAGCACAATGTCACACCCACGTCATGATGCGTCTCACATCCAAAACATTTGCACAATAAAAATAATCAAACCTGGCATGGTGTGGAGGTACGTCATCTCAGGTGAGTGGATGTAGATGGTGCAAGGAGATCTCAAACCTAACGACTTCCTAAATGACTTTAACACACTTTACACTACCCGGGGTCTTTCCCTGCCAAACCATTGGCCAACTTACACTCTATGCGGTTTTAAGAACCAAATTCCCATTGACCAAACCGTGGTGCTTCCTCAATTTGGGGTCTCACTCCCCCGATGCAACTCCCTGTGCCCTTGCACAATTTCCGGGCTGGGTCGTGCAGCTCTCCCAGCAGGTCTACCCACCTGCACACCTCCACCACTGTAGTTGCCTCCGAGCTTTCCTGCTCCTCACCCTAACCTAACTAACTGGGGAAGGCCCTCTGGTGCTTTCCCCACTCGGTGCCCTCTGGCACTGGGCTACCCGGGTCCGTCCTCCGGATCCTCGGGCCCCATCCACAACAACTCTAACGGCTCCCAGAGCCCACCTGCGGCCTCACCTGGCCGACATCCTCAGTGGTAGAGTGCCCATTTAACTACACACACTAACAGGCTACACGCCCAGCCATTTCCACAACACTAATGCACCCATCCAAGCACCATTCTTCCACACGCACCACAGATGCCAATATCCAACCACAATTTACCTGTACCCTCTACCTAACACTTACACTACCCTCCCCGGGTATTCGTGATGGGGGTCCATCCTCCTTTCCCCCATCCACACCTTCGCACCATCCACTCCACTCCACAGTTTCCACCATACTCACTCCATGACCATCCATTCCAATACTCCATATACTCCAGACCATTTATTCCATACACCTGTTCTCCATTCACCTGTAGTTGCACACCTGTGCAATCACACCTGGTGCCACCTGCACCCTCCTTCCTTCCTGGACCATTTGGTCAACACAACACGCAATCACCACTACTCAGTCATACACTGCTTCATACACCTGTTCAGTTGCACACCTGTGCAATCTCAATACAACTCACAATCACAATCATTTACTCATACCCTGCTCAATACACTTTCGATCCTCACACACACGGCATCATCTCATCTAACTACTCCCCTCTGAAACTCGCGCTTCCCAGTCGTCCCTTACTTTATTGCGCTCCCTCGTCATTATAATCCAAACTAATCTACCTGCGTCCCCACTACAGGTATCATTGTCACTACCTAAACCTTACCGTTACCTGTTGTCAATCTCTAGGTCCCTACACACTATATCCTAACCCTCCCAGGCTAGTTTTCACTGCCAAACCCCCTAAGACTAGTGCTCCTTTGCCCCCGTTGTGAGGGATGGCAGTGTTGCCATCCCACCACATCGGGTATCTCTCACTATAAATTTTGCTCTCCAAATTCCAACCAATCAAAAATTTTCTATCCCAAAATTTCGAATCCAAAAACACTATCACCATCATCACAGTCCGCTTTATCTGAGCCTCGGTACGTCGTCACATCATTAAAACTCGGCTTCGCAAAGCCGAGCAATGAATTCGGGTGGTTTGGTCGCCTGCAGTTGGATCCGTCCGGCATTCACGACTCTGGGGAGGAGGCATGCTCGGGCCGAGGTTCCACGCATCATCGCGGCTCGGTACCTTGCGGTCCCGGGCCCGATGACCGAGGCTCGCCCGGTCGGAACCCCGTCCCCACGAGGGGGCACCGTTCCGCTTCCTCCCACTCACCCTTGAACCGGACCGGTCGCCTCGCCCGATAAGGCCCAGACTCGACCGTGCGGGGCCTAGCATCCAACAAAGTGCAACGCGCACCGAGCGCCCACGTCGGCTATCCGTCGCCCTAAATGCTAACCCGTTCAATGTCGAGGCTTCACTTGCATACGCGACCTGTTTCACACTCACAAAACCTGGCGTTCCAACGCCTCCAGTGCACCCCACACACTCCATCCATTCCACCAACGCACTCCCTGTTACACACCACACCTCCCGCACACCTTCTTGCGCACACTCGCCGTTCGCACATTTCGGTCCACACCTCTCCTCCGTTACGTCCTCCGTAACACTCACCATGGGCATGCACTCTTGCATCCACCCACTACCGCGCTCCGATGTGCTCCCTCGCACTCGCGCCACAACCAACTCATGTGTGCTTT